>NC_059412.1:11566124-11874815 GCF_905220565.1 Melitaea cinxia
AATAATAATAATAATAATAATAAATAATAATAAATTTATTTGTGAAAAACACACTGCATCAGGTTAAAATGATATAAAAAGAAAAACACATTGCACATAATTTACAACAAGGACAAGGAAATACAAAGAGGATGCAAACGTACAACAAAACAAAAAAAGAGATACAATATAAACTTATCGATTAAAAGTATTTAACTAAGACATTTTTTATATAAGTTCGCAGCATGTCTCACAAAAAGGTGTGACCTCAGTTTAAGTAAGGACTGTTAGTCCTAACACTGGTTTTCAGGACCACCCTAAGTTTTGTAATTAATTTTCATTTTGGCGGCATTCTGATAGATATATACATACACATGGATACATACATAGAAATCTATGGATTATATAAAATATTGCAAAACAATACATACTAATAAAGGAAAAGACTGCGATATGGACAACACAAAAAAGTACATTAAATAAATTGAAAAGTATAATAAATAAATTGAAATAATAATAACATGATAAATATATACACATAAACCTACTTGCTTATTATATAAACACATAATTATAAATGGATATATATGGGATTTATTAGGTTATATAGAAATACTGGCACCACAAGGAAAACACCTCCAGAATAAAATACTTATTATAGAAATGAGATAGATAGTTAACTAAACAGTATACTCGCATAAACATTAAAAAAAAAAGAGAGAGAAAAAAAAATAATTAAAAATTCACAGCTACAAAGAAAAAAAAAAAAAACTAATTTTTCTTTTGTAATTCTAATAAATACTTTTTATATTGACGCTTGAAGCTGGCTTTAGTACGAAGGTCACGCAGAGGAGGAGGAAGGTTGTTCCAGCACTTGGTTGCTGCGTATTTAAAGCCACCCCTAAATGCTGCCGTGTGGTGAACCGGCATAGACAGTGCGCAGCGAGTAGATCGTGTAAAATGTGTGGTGTTAATGTTTCTTGTCCATTCCAACCTCTCAAATAAATAGACAGGTACACCGTGTTTAATTATGCCAAACAGCATTGTGGCAAGATGTAATTGCCTACGACTTTCCATTTTTAATATAGATGCCCGATTTATGAAAGGAGTAACGTGATCCCGCCGCGGTATCTGAAAACAATAACGTGCACAGGCGTTTTGAACGCGTTGAATCGATCTTTTAGTGCGCTCTAATAGCCTTGGACCTATAACGGCATCGACGTAATTAAACTGAGAGAGGACCAAAGCTTCACATAGTCTAATGCGTAGTTCTTCACTCAGTGACTTCCTAATACGATACATAACTTTCAAACGGAAAAAACAATTACGTACTAACTTTAAAACATGTTTTTCGAACCGTAGATTCTCATCCATTAGAAGCCCTAAATTACGAGCTTCTGATACTCTGTCGATTTTGCAGCCATTAACAGCAATCAGTGGATCAAAGTCCTGGACTTGCTGTACCTGCTTTCGCGTACCGATAATCATATACTTCGTTTTATTGGGGTTCAAAACCAAAGCATTTGACTTGGCCCAGTCAAAAATCCTATCCAGATCACTGTTGATTTTACCCACCGAGGGTGCAACGTCATGAGATCGAAAAGAAAAATAAATCTGAATGTCATCGGCATAAATATGAAATTTACAATTTTGTATGCACCTAGTAACGTCGGCAGAGTAAATGCTAAACAAGATTGGCCCCAGTATGGAACCCTGAGGTACTCCTCTTTTAACTGGGCTACGCCGTGAGGAAATCACATTTCCCTCCTCTGTTTTTATTTCTACAACTTGGTATCTATCTTGTAGATAGCTGGCAAACCACAGAACAGCGGACTCATCCAATCCGTAAAATCGGAGTTTTGCTAAAAGTAAGTTAATATTAATAGCATCAAATGCTCGAGAGAAATCAAGAAATACTATAATAGTAACATTTCCTCTATCTTGGGCATGAAGTATGTCATCGATCACACCCACAAGAGCGGTCGTAGTGCTGTGGTGCTTCCTAAAACCTGACTGCATTACGGGTAGAATGCTCCTACTTTCTACGTATTCAGTGAGTTGCTTACAGACAATTTTTTCCAAGATTTTTGAGGGACACGACAATATACTTATTGGACGTAGATCTTTAAATTCCGAAGGGTGGGAAGTTTTAGGAATAGGACGCACCACAGCATCACGCCACATCTCGGGGAATGTTGAGGATAAGATGCTTCTATTAACTAAGTTGGTAAAAGAGTTTAGTGTGTACGGAATAGATAAGAGTAGCATATCCAATGAAATGCCATCCACGCCGACGGCGTTAGAACGCAGTTCCCGAACAATGGTGGCAACCTCCTCCTCCGTCACAACATGGAATCTAAAAGTACTTGACGAATCATATTTGTTTTTAAGATAATACTCAATATATGAAGAATCTACTATATTATCACCTGGAACGTTCATAAAATGTTTATTCAACTTCTCCGCATCACGCAAATTTATAGGAAGGGGCACATCAGTATTTTTAAAGTTTACATTTTCTTTAATGTGTTTCCACATGGTTCTAGGGTTTTGTATGTTGGAGCAAATATACTTTTTTAGATAGGCTTCTTTTTCGGCGTTGATGGCCTGCGCTACGAGATTCTTAAGTTCCTTGTAGTAGTTTAGCTTGGACGGACTCTTAGATGAACGGGCCTCCCGATGGGCCTTATCGCGATGTTTCATCATTATACGAATATTATAAGTTATCCAAGGGTAGCTCTTTTCCTTAATGGTAACCTTTTTTTTGGGGACAAGACAGTCAAAAACTCTAAGCAAATTAGAGGAGATATATTTGGCTGTTTCATTAATATTCACCCCATCATTCATAGCACTCCAATTGACTGATTCCATGTAATTTTCAAAAAGTGATAAATCTATGTCTTTAATAGGCCTATAACACAAAGTTTTCGGGCGCTTTTTTATCTTGGGCATATCCAGCTCACACACGACTAACGCATGGTCACTGAGTGAAGGCAAATGATCAACCCATACTCGTGTCACGCTTGCATCAGTGCAAACGAGATCGAGCAAGGTGTTTACATGAGCGGAGAAATGTGTGGGCTCAGTGACGATCTGCTGAAGGCCGAAGCTGGACTAGAGATCATTGAGTAATAACGTGTTACCCTCTCTAGCGTTCAGTACGTTAATATTGAAGTCGCCGAGAAGGATGATATGATCATGCCATGAAAACGAACTGATTGACTCACTCAGTGCGTTAACGAATGTCTGCACACATAGCCAGGGTGGACGATAAGCGGTACCAACAGCAACCTTTTTACAATTTATTCTTACCTGAAGCCACATTTGCTCAACAGTGTCCGTGATTGGATGCCTGAGGATGCGGACGGGCAGTTCACACTTACAGTAGAAACCAACACCGCCACCTCGACCACGTATACTAGAAGGACGAGGAACGTGTCGAAGGTGGTATCCAGCTATCTTTGGGGCATTGGCGTCTTCACCCTCTTTAAGCCATGTTTCGTTCAATGCACAAATATCGATTTCATGTTTCTGCAACGCAACCACAAGTTCCTCATGACCTGTACCCAAGGAGCGAGGGTTAATTAAACCAAAACGAATATATCTATCTAAAGCCATTAATAACAACCATTATTAAAAATAAACTAGCAACATAACACAAAGTAAACCTCTTTATATAAGATACCACATAAAAAACATAGAATAATATATATTTATAATAAGATATAATAATATCAACAATCACAATATACCATATCAACATATAAAGTAAACCGTAATTAAAATAATGCTTAGCAATATATGAACCAGAAGTACCCCCATCATAAAAAAAAAATATCATCCAAATAGTTGTGTTTGCATACTATTACAGTAGAATAATACTTTATGATTACATCGAAAGCCTTAAAGTATATTACACTATTTTTGTGAGACGTGGCGAGATAGGCAATAATCACCGCCAATATGGAATATGAACGTTTAACCGTAGTTATTTCCAGGTAACTAGTTCTTAAAACATAAAATTCAGTACACGAAACAACAACAATATTATTATTGCATACAATATATAGAAGAGATAAAATATCATACAAACAAACTATACACAAAAAACCTTTTCAATGTCATTGATAGATCCAATACGATGTCTAATATTATTTAAACCAGCATCTCGGCGCGCGAATATGCGCCCATTTCGCGTCCACACGTACCGCCAACCCGCTTCCTTAGCTTTCGCGCGAGCAGCGTAAAATAATTGACGGTTAGTGCGAGTGAGACGCTCGTTGACGTAAAATCGTCGTGGCTGTGCATCAATGTTAAAGCCGGCCGAGTCCGCACCCCGTCTCACGCGCGCCGCGCGCAGTATCTCGTCGCGGACAGAACGTCGGGCCAGACGCACACAAATGGCGCGGGTTCGAGGCCGAGTCGATGTAGCTGAAGTTCGGCGGGGACCGGCGCGCTGCACACTCACTATATCGCGTTCATCGATGTTTACCCCTATTTTATTACCAACCAGGTTGACTACATGCGTAAGATTTTCGCCGTCCAGCTCCGTTATACCGGTGATCTCTATATCATTTAGCAACAGCTCCTGATCTCGCTCATTAATATCCGCTCTAAGCTGGGCTATGGTGTTTTCATTAGTGTCTAGGATCTCTTTTTCCCTTTCTAACCTAGACAAACGTTCATCAAATGCGTCTATGCGACTGTTAAACTCAACCAAACTTGATCTAATGGAGCCAATTTCCTGCCTAAACGAACACATCTCCTTTGTGCAAGCCGATAGCTCATTGCGTAGGAGTTCAATTGCTTTTGTCATAGCTTCGATACTACTAACACTATTATCATCTAAAAAAGCATCTGCACACCCGTCGTTGCTTTTACAGCCTTTGCATAACCATTTAGGTGCAGCTGTATTGCCAGGGCTCGAGTTCGATAAACACCCACGATGGAAAGTAAGGGAGCATTTCTTGCACTTAGCGCCATCTGCTGAGGAGGTGAACTTACCACAGCTGTTACATTTATTGGCCATAATGAACTTATTTATCTTATAAGTGTTAAGTCAAACTATGGGGACTAGATGTCGCTAGTTTATACCAGTTTTAATAATTAAATTAAACAATTAACTATTTAATGAGTATTTTGTCTTTGTATTACAATAAATCCAATTTGCACTCACAGAAGACGGGCTGCTTATCAGGCATACTATCCACAATTTTATATTTTACAGCGGATGACACAACGAACGGACAGCTGATCGTCACTCACAGAAACAACAAGATTAAATCCCTTCTCTTGCGTAATTTATCTTGCAAACATTTATGGGCACTATTTAAGCACTCAGATGAATGTTTATGTAAAACTTTCTGTATATAATGAATATTATACACTTAATTCACTCTGCAGATACGAAATACGTGTTGTCCAGACTACCGCCAAAACAGAAAAAAAAGACAGAATAAGAGTAGCGATCGTTATCTTGTCAGGGAAATATAGCCTAACTCACAACGCAGTAGCGGTTTTCGATTATAATTATTTCCGCTTGTCTTACCTACTCTAAGAGGCATTAAGATGAGACTCACGAGGTTCAGGAGACCAGACGATAATTTGAATAAGTAAATATACGAATAATACAAAAAACACGAGGATCACGAGACCAGACGATAATTTGAATAAATAAATATACGAATAATACAAAAAACAATTTAGCCTATCGGTGTTGTTCATCGAAATTTGTCCTAACTGCTAACTCTTCTACACTCTGACCGCCCTGGATTAGCCTATAACTTATTAGCCTATAAGCATCCTGTCTAGAAGGCACCAGAAAAAACCGAGAAAAAAAAAACGAGCACACTAAAGTTAAAGCAATTTCATTTAATTCTTTGTAGTTCACTTAAGGATAGAGGGGCCACAAGGGAAGCCACAAGGGAAGATTGCTTAGGGCATCAAGTTACCTTAATCTGGCACTGCACTCTGATCACATTACGAGCCCTAAACTATAAACCACCGAAATATGATACATATTTCGGTCGGATCTTATACATATTTTTTTTAGAGTTTCCAATCTACTTACCTCAACTATATATAAAACGACATGAAAATGGAAAATTCGCAAACACTGGCAACTTGTCTGAAATTAGTACTAGCTAGCCAAGTGCTCTGACCGACTGACATTTGACACGGTTGAATGAAATGGGATTAGAGCACTTAGGTCACTGCACCGTACTGAGGTGTATTGTATATACTTATTTAAGAGATAGTATTCTTTAGATATACGCTGTATTTCACATAGGAACGATTTACAGGCATAGATTAAGAGGGAAAGATGGATAAGAGTAACTAATCTCTTAGTGGCCATCCTAAGATTACGTCACACGAAAGTGTAACTAAAGTAATTTTCCATGTAAGGTTTCCATTGTGAACTCAATTTCTTTTGCACTTATATAACGTGCATATGTCAAGAATGGCATCTAAGTGAGAGATGGGCACATCTAAACTGTCATGCTTAGGGACCATTCATAAATTATATTACACCCTCCCCGACACCTAAACACCTATAAATTATTATTTGTTATATCAAAACACCAGTTTCGACATTATTATTTCAACTTTAATTAAATTTCAATTAAATCAACTTCAAACAAACCCCTATACAAAAATTTATAAATTAGTACAAAAATGTCAATTCACCAAATAATTTAAACTTTATATAAACTTAGAAAGTTAATCATTTAAGCGTGTCACAAAATTTTGGACCCCTCCTCACCCCTTGTCATACAATGCGACATTTAGTCATCCCCACAAAATGTGTGACGTAATTTATGAATAGTCCCTTATCCGTTTTACAAAATTTTAATTAATTTAAAGAAATTTTCATAAAAAGTAATTGATAATAGAACAATTTATCGTTGACAATGCACGATGGCTTAAATTTTATGATTGATTTTTCGAAGAAAAAGAGTTGAAATACGTATTCAAAATTACAGTGCTAATCACAGTCTACTAAGGCAGTCTTCGAAGAAAATGGCTGAGAGGTTGAGAGGCGGTCGTTTGGGGCAGAGGTTCCGCTCTCCACACATAAGAAAAATTTACATATTTTTGTCCTGGTCTGCCCAATTGTGCTCGTGTTTAAGGTTTTGTTTCTGTACCCTCGACCTATAGGTACATTTACATTGTGCGATGTGTATGTCATTTCTTAATGGCATAATTGCAAGTTATATCATTAAAAATTATTCGCAGTATGCCTGTTATTTTTTATTTATACCGTTTATTATGTCTCCTGAAGGATACGATTTCCTGTTCTCATTTTACGTTGCATTAAAAATCTAGTTCAGGCGACTGGTTCTTTTTAAACACTTTCTTAGATATATCCGCACAAATGTAATTGCAAAAAAGTTTTTAAATATATTTTAATTAATTATTATACAGCACTTTATACTTTAGAATTATAAGAATAAAAAATTAAAACATAATCTATGCAAGTAATTGTATAAAAAAATATTAAATTGGTTTCGTTTCATTCATCATTAATGTATAATATTTATCAGATATAATTTAAATATATCTGAAACGAAAAATATATAATTCATCTCACTGTAATTTACGCGCAGTAATTTGTAGTCATTAATGTTAAATGCTGGCCTAACGACATCAGATTATGAGAACGTCTTCGCTTGTCTCCTATTAAGGACGACGGGAACAATTAAATATTGAACCAGAAAAGACTGGTAGAAAATGAATAATCCTGTATGTTTTGGATTTTTTCAGTATAAATATTTACGGTCTAAGGAATTTTAATTCGTAATAGACAGAGTTTTTGTTTTTGTTTAATACGTAGGTGTATGTGTATGAAATTTGATTGAGTTTTAACAGAGCGGCAATAAAATTTTTAAGTAAAACCATTATTCATACGATTTGAGGGCTCAGGTGGTAAAATCGTTATTTACACGATTTAGGGGCTCAGGTGGGTTAGCTAAATTATTTAAAAAAAGGTAAAGTATTAATAAAGGGTTTTAAAAATGTTATTAAATAAGAATGGATTTAAATAAAAAGTAGAGTAACGATTCAGGTCATGGTCAGAAAATTGTGTGTTAAAAGTTACACATATAAAGTTGTTATACTGAGAAACAAATATATTTTTTTTAAATGCGCCAATGCTATCAACATTATCGCCGTAATAAAATCAGATGACGCCAATTTTTGATAAAAAATGGGTACTTTTCGTGACAAATCGTGATGATAAAAATAAATAATAATTTATGATAACAACATTTATAGACAGTGGACTGGGCTACCTACTGATCTAGCAAAAAACTAGTTAACTAAACAATGAACAAAACAAAAACAAACATAAAAATGTACCTATCTATCTTAAAATAAATGACTTAGCCCGTTGGCGCAGTTTGTAATGGCACTGCTTTATGTTCCGCGGGTTGCGGGTTCGATTTCCGCCGGATTCTGGGTAATATTTGGGCTTTTGCCTGTAACACAAGCATTAAGTTGCTTAGGTAACATAGGAACAGACGACCGTGCGTGTGTTATAAGATATTTATTTATTAAAAAAATATGATTGTTTTATTGGTTAAGGTTAGGTTAGTTAGGTAAGGCTACGTATGTAGGTCCCCAGCGCTGCGCCCTGGTGGCCGTAATAGGCGATGATCTGTCGCTGCCGAGCGTGGTCCGCAGCATGCTTGGCAGCGAGAGGTGCTGGTCGGCCGTAACCTCCTTCTGCGAGGAAGTCATGGTGCTAAAAGAAGCTGCGGAGTGACAGCGTGAGGCTGACGTCAATCCACTCCGCAGGAGACGACCAGGAGGAAGAATACACCGTTATGCGCTTCTTCACCCTTCGCAATAGAGTGGGAGAAGGGCACCACTATTCCTCCCGCTCGCCACCGGGGTGATAGAGCACTCACAGTGCCCATGGGCACTCTATAGACGAAGGCGGCCTGCACATGGCGGGCCAACCGTCGGGGCGTCGCGGTAGCATGCGAAAGCGATCCCGTGGCGCCCCGCCATGGCGATGAGAGCACCGCTTGGTTTTAGTGGGTAGTCTGGGTAGGCCAAGAGTCCCACACTCCCGCCGGCCTCGTCGGCGGGGTGCTTAAAAGCATTTCCCCGCGAAAAAAAAAAGGTTACGTATGTAGGTAAGCTAAGTGACAGCTATAAATGCACAATTTTTTAACGCGAATAGACGAAAGAAGACTAAGGATCATAGTACAATAAAAGAAAGACATTTGATTATCACCGTCAGCCTATGGTAAGCTTTATACATAAACGAAAAATAGAAAACCTAAAAATTTCGTGACCTGTTTGAGGTTGCCTGTCTATCTGATATATCAGGTGACACTTCCCTTTCCAGATCAGGGCTGCGGGAGATAAATTGAGTACGCGATGAATTCTCAAATTACCTACACTATTTTAAAACATTGTCACAACCTCATAAAATTAATTTGAATACTTCGTACGTGTGCAATTTAGAAATTCTTGACCTTAGTGATCAAAATAACTTCACCTCAAATATTCTAAGTGTTGACGTAAATTCCGGGTATAAAGCAACTTTGTAAAATGTAAATAGTAGAACTGGGATGAAAAAAAATTCTAGCGTATATCTTCCTCCTTTTTTGCTTCTGTACAAAGTATCAATGACCTAAATCCGAAATTCTGAAATCAAAATCACTCCTAATTCCACAAGCCACAGACGCAAGAGGAAATTGAAAAGGTGGACGTTACGCATTAAAATTTGGTGTAAAGAAACAGTGCCAGGCTTCTTCGTATATATTGGCGTTCGGTGATTAAGATTGTGATCATTACAAAAACGTCAAAAACCTCGCAACATTTTTAGATAAAAAACGTTTTTGTACAATTGTAGTTATCCGGTTCAAGTTCGGTATCACTGTATTTTAATAATAGACGTTAATGTGGAATGTTGATTTTTGTTACAAGAGCATTTTGTTACAGGTGGACCTTTCAGCAACGGTTTTGGTTACGGTTTAATGTAACCATTGAAAAAGCTCATGCAAGGTGCAACTCAAGGAACAAACCTAATTGTGAAAGCAAATAAAGCAATGAGAGTTTCCTATTTAAGTAGATTTCGAAGTTAATAACGTAAACAATAAACAAAGTGGATATAATGCAGATTCGGGTTTGTGAAGTTAATTTTGTATACATTTTTTTATCACTAGATAATATAATAAATGTCGATACATTTGTCATAAATCCTAATAAAGAAGGAAAGCTATTATATTTTTCTGGCTGAATCAATTTTGCTCGATGCAAATAAAAATAACAGTCCTAAACATCAATAGTTTACGAATACTGGTAACTAAATGATGACAGCGTTTCCTTCTAAAATAAAATAATTGCGATTTCGATTATTTGGCATATATAAAGACTTTTTCTCATAGTCAGACTCCACAGATGATATTATAAGTAGTTGGTTATATGACGTATGTGTTATACTCTAAAATCTTATAATATTGTTAAAAGTAAAAGGGTATATATACAATATATAGGCAAGCGATATATAGCCTAATTTTATCAAAAAATAAATAAAAAAAATATCTATGTGATGAGATGTTTCCTCATAACATAAATTATTAAAATAACAAATAAATAAAAATCTAAAAAGAGAGAGAAACAAAAATCACTAATGAAAATAAAATACAAATGTAATTAGTATTAAGCTAAACCGTTTTAATTACAAAGATAACAAGCACACTCACCTAAAACTAAATAATTGTTCTGACTCACTCACAGTTCAGTACATAGTGTGATGCTATATGTTATTGTTTCCTGAAGTTTCTCTCAATCGTCATTCATGTAAAACGATATTTGTTCTGTGAATCATTGTGGCGACCCGAGCAGACTTCCGACAATTTTATTAAAATTAGGATTAGATCAGTGGTACGCAAAGTTTTTGCGTTTTTGGTACACGTTTAGGTACAATATGAGGGTTATACAGGTAATAAAATGAAGAGAAAAAGGAAAAATTACTACTACTATTAACGACCACCACTTAAGCTAAATTATCTGGTAAAGAATTTTGGACAATATAGCCATTTTTATGATCGCCACAACCTAACTCGATAAATGTAAATATATTCAGGCGAACATTAACATAAGACAACCTTACAGTTTAATTCTTATTGGTCTTTCGGGGTAGTTCCAATCCACATATGAAGGGTCGTGATATTTGGGGGGAGTTGTCCCCAGGGCGGTATATTTTAATAACATTCCTTTTTTTTCAGCCGGGGCCGTTATATCAGTAAGAAAGTATCAGAAAATATTAGCGGAAAGTTTACTCTTCAATAACAAAGAAAACAAAAAAACATAAATCTATGAAATGACATGATATAACAAAAACAAGACCTTGTAATTGTATCGCTTTATAGAACAAAAGTTGTAAACAAACGGTTTATTTTATGAGCCAAGATAATTTACTATCGCAACTCAAGTTTGTGCACAAATCCAATGCGTGGTTTCCACGTGTGATTGTGTTTATTTGTGATGTCCGTTTATTGTACATAATACTTTACGCGTATGTACATAGTCTTGTCCTAAATATTGTTACAAAGAAAAATAACATTTTTCTACTGTACGTGACATTTATTACTATTACAGTGTGTTAGTTTAACACATTAATCTATATTTTAATACATGAAGCAAAAACTTTGTACCTGCCCCTTTTTACGGAAAGCCAATATTTGTTAAAACTATGCATAAAAATATATTAAGCCAATAAAAAAACGCATATTATTAGGTGATTGTTAAAGCCTGTAGTGAAATTGAAAAATTAAAACAAAGGTTTTCGGTTGAAAGTTTTCACAAGATAAGACTACTTCCTTAGCGTCACTCTGTACAGTCTTCGTTTGTAGTACAAAATCATTACCACGTGTTCGCTAGCTTATTGTTCTAATAAGTCTAAGATAAGTCACTTAATTCAGTAATTTAAAGTATATAATAAAATGTGGAATTTTCGGTATATCCTCACGATATTAATGTTATTCGATTATTGTAGTTCAGCAAGAATTTTAGGCATGTTTCCAGCGCCAGTTCTAAGTCACCAAATGGTATTTAAAGCATTGACGCAGGAACTAGCAAAGAGAGGTCATCAAGTGACAGTCGTTACAACTTTTTCCGTAAACGATCAGAAACTTGATAATTATACGGAAATTGATTTAACATACATCGGAATGGAAACAAGAATTAATTTGGCGAGGAAAGAGCTAAATAAAGTCGATTTGTATAATCAGTTTGAAATAACTTTGGAAACCGTTTCCGATTTGGTACCAAATATGTTGAAAACTACAGAAATGTTAAATTTGAATTGAAATTGAAAAATTAAAACAAAGGTTCGAATTTCGACCAATGAGCGACCACTAGTTAATATTGTAGTGTATTAGCTCATTATAGCGTATTATATTATATTAGCGTATATACATATATCCTAAACCTAAGTATAAATTACGTGAGTAACATATTAATAAAGTAGTCTTACTAAAGCATTCGACATGGTTTGATTTCCATCTCCCATTACAACCTTTATATGGCGACCCTGCCAGGATCCGGCTATGCCGTGTGTCGAGTGTGTGAAAATGAAACTTTATATTATTGAACATTGGACTTTAGTTGTGAGCAGTTATTGAGTTAATTTTTTTTTTTAATATTTTCTTCTGAGAATGTGCCAGTCCAAGGTTGAAAAAGAAGATGTGTTCATCACTCAAAATTCTGCTGGAGGTGTGATTTCCGCGAACAACGAGATCTTAAAATATCATTTATCGACAAAGCAAATTAAGCATCGTGCTGATAGTGATATGTACAATTTTATTTCTGGGAATTTGCTATTTTTTATACAAGCAATACAAGAATTGCCACCAATCCTGGATTCGAGCGCAGATTTCACGAGATATTATCCGACGTTCCCTGACCAGAAGCAGAGCTCCTGGTGAGATGTACGAGTGCAGCATTCGAGGCAATGATCCCAATAACACCAAATAATACCAGTACCCAGGGTTTGTAAATGAAGAGTGTTATGCGCGCATTTCTATGGACATTATATAACATAAGTATATAGAATTAATTATGTTTACATTATTTTTATTATGCGGCAATATTTAGATTTTATGATTATTATTACTATATTTTATTGTTAGTATTATTAAGACTTACGTTTAAGTCAAATATTTAATATGATATGACTGAATCTGATCTTAATCAATTGTATACACAGTTAAAAGATATTAAGACGTATCTTATTAAAATAGGCCCAAGTAGAAGAAAAGGTGAAATTGTTATTAGAAAAATTAAAGAGGCCGATAATTTGGTTCATAGATTTAATTTAAATTTGGAATTATTAAATAAGTTATCTGATAAATTTAAGGTCGATGAATGTTTAAGAATAGAGAAAATAAGTATATGTTTTTTTGAATTGTATGAATCTATCATAGATTTATGTAGTAGCTTGTCTTCTGAAAAAATAAACAAAAATATGGCTAAGTTTGATCTTAAGATTGCTATGAATTTATTACCGATTGCATCCGATGATGAGGTCAGTATTAAACAACTTATTGACAGCATAGAATATTACATGTTAGAACTCGACGAGGACTCAAAGAAAAAATTAATTCATTTTGTTCTAAAAAATCGACTCTCACAAAATGCAAAATTAAAATTAGAAACTAGTTATGATAATATTGAAAGCCTAATTCGGGCAATAAAATGTAATTTATTACCTAAAAAGTCCGCACCCTCTATCCAAGCTAAGTTAAATCAGTTTAAACAAAATAATTTGTCAATTGAAGAATATGGTAGGAAAATAACAAATATGTTTGTAGACTTGACGATATCTCAGTCGGAGGGTAACGAATCTGACTTTAAAGTTTTAAAACCGAGAAATGAAAAACAAGCTATTAAAATATTTGCTGACGGACTGAGAAACCGTCGTCTCGGAACTATTGTTACAGCTAGAAATTACTCGTCCTTGAATGACGCGGTGCAAGCGGCCCTAGACGAAGACTCCTCATCAGTTCACTCCGGAGGCGTTTTGACTATGCGTCATCAAAATTATAATCAACATTATAATTACAGAGGTCGTAGGAATTTCAACACTGGACAATTCAGAGGTCGCCGTGGTCACGGCACGTACTTTCAGCATCATTCTCAAAATCCATCTTTTAGAGGTCGAAGCGCGGAACGAGGCTGGAGACGCGGCAATTTTCGAGGAACTTCAAGGCCACATAATAATAAAAGTAAGTTATATTATAATAATTACAATAAAAAGAATCAAGGGTCGAGCAGACAGCAAACCATGCATATTTTGACAAATTCGAACGATAAAAATTCTAATCCTGACAACCCTAATAATTTTTTTCGTGACTAAAAATATTATATTATCATCTAATAGTACTTGTTATGTAAATATTAATTCATCAAACAATTATTCTTATAACTTATTACTTGACACTGGCGCCTCAATTTCAGCTGTTAAGTATAAACATATCATTGCTCAGAACATTCCAATCCATAAAGAGAATCTTGTAGTCAGCGGTCTGGGAGGTAAAATCAACGCTATCGGATATGTTTATCTAGATCTTTTGATTGAGGATCAAATTATAAATCATCAATTTTATGTATTTGATTCATTGCCATGTAAGGCTAGTGGCATACTTGGACATGATTTCTTTAATAAATATTACGCGATCTTGAACTTTAATGCTTGTTCATTAACATTGTGGAATCAAGGTATTAAGATAAATTTACCTATAAACATGGAAAATAATTTGTTAAATATACCAGCGCGATCTGAATCTATACATTTTATTCACACTAATATGATTGAAGAATGTGTAGTTAGTCCATCTGAAATTCAAAGTGGAATTTTTATCGCTAGTACCTTAGTTAAACCGACAGACGGACAAATACCTATACGTATCTTAAATACAACTGAACAAGATTTACAGTTGAAAATTAATGATTTTAAACCCATTATTTTCTTAGCTAGTGATTTTTATATTTCTTCTTTTGAAAGACCACCTAATAATTCTGAACGAGTTAAAGAGTTATTGTCAATCTTACAACTAGATCACTTAAACAAAGAGGAGAAAAGTAGCATTTTATCCTTATGTGCTAAATACAATGATATTTTTTATATTAAAGGTGATAAATTAAACACAACGAAATTATATAAGCATTCTATTATTTTAAAACCAAATACAGTACCAGTGTATTCCAAGCCTTATCGGCTTCCTCATTCACAAAAGGATGAAGTTAAAAAACAAATAGATAATTTATTAAAAGAAGGTATTATAGAGCCATGTAATAGTGAATGGAGTAGCCCTGTTCTTTTAGTACCCAAACGTTCTGACGGAGATAAAAAGTGGCGTTTAGTAATAGATTATCGAAAACTCAATAATTGTATCGTAGATGACAAGTTTCCACTCCCGAATATTAACGAAATTTTAGATTCACTCTCGGGTTGCATTTATTTTTCACATTTGGACTTAAATCAAGGATTTTACAATATTGAGTTAGAAGAAAATAGTAGGAAATATACCGCATTCTCTTCTGGTCAATATCAAATGACTAGACTTCCTATGGGGCTCAAAACTAGTCCTAGTTCCTTTTCACGTATGATGACCATGGCAATGGCGGGACTCACATATGATAAATGCCTTTGTTATCTTGACGATCTAATAATTATGGGAAGAAATTTAGAAGATCATAATAAAAATTTAATTGAAGTCTTTGAAAGGATTCGGAACTTTAATTTAAAATTAAACCCGTCTAAATGCGATTTTCTTAAAAAGCAACTACTTTATTTAGGGCACGTTGTTTCTAGTGAAGGTGTCCTACCCGATCCTGAAAAGATTAGTGTAATTAAAAATTACCCGGTTCCACATAATGTTGATGAGACTAGGAGGTTTGTAGCTTTGGCAAATTTTTATCGAAAATTCATACCAAAATTTGCAGAAATTGCATATCCTTTAAACGCGTTGTGTCGTAAAAATATAAAATTTAATTGGGACAAAAATTGTCAAAAATCGTTTGAAACTTTAAAATATCATATAATATCGCCTCCAATATTACAATATCCCGATTTTTCCGAGAAAAATCAATTTATAATCCAAACAGATGCCTCAGGCTATGCAATTGGAGCTATTTTATCGAATTCAGATAATCGCCCTGTTGCTTTTGCCAGTAGAACCCTTAATAAAGCCGAAAAAAATTATCCAACCATTGAAAAGGAGTTATTAGCGGTGGTTTGGGCTGTTAAGCATTTTAGACCTTATTTGTACGGCCGAAGTTTCAAAATTATTACAGATCACAAACCTTTAATTTATCTATTTAATATGAAAGATCCATCCAGTAGATTACTAAAATTTAGACTCGTGCTTGAAGAGTATGACTATGTTATTGAATATGTGACAGGCAAAGAGAATGCAGCTGCAGATGCATTATCTCGTGTGACTGTGACTTCGAAAGAATTGAAAGAGATAAATGAAAGTATATTTGTGATGACGCGTGCTCAAAGACGAAGAATGAGTGATATGAAAGCACTGAATTCAAATTCCCAAATTGATACTACGAATAACGGCAACACTTGGCCTGATCAACCACGTGTCGTCGATATTCATAAAAAACCCAAAAATTCGGTAGAATTACGCTTTATAGATAAACATAACTTGAATATACTAAGGAATAAGAATAAAATAAATTATGAAAATAGTATTTTTTCGTACGATAGCGCTCACTTTAATTTATTTATAAATCCAGCTTCTCAATCACAAATTTCGCGAGCCGAATTTGCGAGAGAGCTGAGTAAGTTTTGTAAAAAAATGTCGATCGACGAAATATACATATTAAAAAATAAAAATAACTATATATTTGTAGAAAAGCTAGTGAGCGAAATTAAAAAATATAAAAACTGGGAGGGCCCTCGTTTATGTATTTTTAAAGATGTTGAGCGTATTGAAAATATTGACGATAGGAAAGTAATATTAAACGATTATCATCTGTTGCCCACAAGTGGCCACGCGGGCATCAGAAGAATGATAAATAATATTAAAAAATATTACTTTTGGCCTGGGATTGAAAAAGATGTAACGAATTTTGTTAGTAAATGTTTTAAATGTCAAAAGCAAAAATATACAATTTCGCTGAAAGAGCCAATGTCAATTACTTCTACTGCAAATACTGCATTCGAAAAAGTATTTTTAGATTTAGTAGGACCACTTGATAGAGATAGCAATAATAACATGTATATTCTCACATTACAATGCGAGTTGTCAAAATATGTATGCGCAATGCCTCTCACGACAAAATCATCACTCGAGGTCGCCCGAGCCTTTGTTACAGATTTTATTCTTAGGTACGGTATACCGAAAGAGATAGCAACAGACAGAGGTACAGAATTCATGGCGGATACTTTTAAAGAGGTATGTAAACTTTTGAATATTTCTAAATTGAATTCCACAGCATATCATCACCAAAGTATTGGCGCACTAGAAAATAGTCACAAAAGTCTAAATTCATTTTTAAGAATCAATACAGAACAAAGACCAGAAACATGGAGTTATTGGTTGCCGTTCTGGTGTTTTGCATATAATACAACTGTCCACACCTCTACCCAGTTTACGCCGTATGAACTAGTTTTTGGGAAAAAATGCAGCTTGCCAAGTAATCTTACAAAAACTATTGAACCCTTATATAATCATGATAATTATCCCCTCGAACTTAAATACAGGTTACAAGTATCGCAAACGGAGGCACGTAACAATTTAATTAACAGTAAGATTAGTAGGAAAAAGAAATATGATACTTATACAAATACTTTCACATATAAACCGAATGACAAAAACCTTATTAAAAATGAGACTGGTAATAAATTAAAAACTCTATATTCTGGACCCTACAATGTAATTAGAGATTTATCACCAAATGTAGAAGTCGAAATAAACGGTAAATTAGACATCATTCATAAAAATCGAACTAAGCCTTATTATGAATAACAAAGAAACAAGACTCGATATATGTTTGTTTATCTTTAAGTATAATTGTGACTCACTTAATTATTATTGCATGATATAATTAATATAGACTTGACACTGTTTTTTTGTATTATTGTTTGATAACAATAAATGATTAAAATGTGTCTATAAAGAAAAAAAAAAGTAAACTATTTTGACGTAAAATAGATTAAGCATATATTATTGTAACCTATTATAATTATAGTAAATGTGACATTTATTCAATTTTTATTTTAAAATGATATTGTTTAAGGTTATGTTAGCATATTTTTAACATATTTTATATCCAGGTTACTTGTCTGTTAGATTAGTTTTTACAAAAAAAAAATTGTACTGTTAATTTTTTTTTTTTTTTTGCTTCCGATGGGAGGTGTAGTGTATTAGCTCATTATAGCGTATTATATTATATTAGCGTATATACATATATCCTAAACCTAAGTATAAATTACGTGAGTAACATATTAATAAAGTAGTCTTACTAAAGCATTCGACATGGTTTGATTTCCATCTCCCATTACAACCTTTATAATATAAAACCATAAAAAATATAATAATAAAGCTTATTCGAAGTGGTCTCCATTTGCTGCAATACAGTCTTTTAAACGTTGAGGTCATTTATCAATAGAAGCATTCTTTCCACAGGAAAATTATTCACTGCTAATCGTATGGATTGTTTTAGAGACTCCAAATTATCATGGCATTTAGAGCAAGTAATACTCTCTAAAACTGACAATAAATCATAATCCAGCGAATTAAGATCGGGACTAGATGACAGCTAGTCTTCAGCACTGATGAAGTTCAGAACGTTCGTTTCTAACCAAAATTGGGAGTCTTGCTGAAAGAAAGATTCTTGGTTAATGAACACGGTGTGGTGGATTGTACTTATTGCGCTGGCGGTTACGGGTTTGATCCCCGCACATGACAAACATTTGTATTGGCAATACAGGTGATTGTTTGCCATGGTCTGGGTGTTTGTGCAGTCCTCGTGGGTCTCCCCACCGTGCCTCGGAGAGCACGTTAAGCCGTCGGTCCCGGTTGTTATCATGTACACCTGATAGCGATCGTTACTCATAGTAGGGAATATATCCGCAAACCCGTGTTGGATTAAGCTCTGATCCTTCTCCTACACGTGGAAAGAGGCCTATGCCCAGTAGTGGGATATTGCAGGCTGAAGCGAGCACGGTATTGTTACCTTCTCAATAATGGTATCATGATACACTTGTGCCGATGTTTTGATACATTTTTTACAAAAATATGACTCAGTCACTCCTTCATAGCTAACACTCCACCAAACCATCACTGAAGTCGGATAATGCCCACGTTGTACTCTATTGGTAAATTGGGGAGCTTTGAGTATAAATACAGACATTTTGTTTGTTCAAAAATTGCTCAGTTGTTAAATGTAAAAAAAAATCTCATCCGTAAACAAAAATTTTTTGTGACCTCCTTGCGTATCGCTTAAGCAGTTATTTTGAATTTAACATTAATAATAAACAAATATCTTTAAGTATCGCAATGTCGCCTGTTCCTAAGATATGTACCTACGTGGCAACTTAGTACTTGTGTAGTAATATAGCTGAATCTTCTTTCAATAAATATGCAAATGTATTAAATATAAATACATATATTACATTCAGACTCTGGGGGGAATCAAACTACAACCTTCAGAGCAGAAATCAGGGTCAGTCCATATGAGAGACACTGCAAAAACGCTTTCCTTCATTTAAAATAAATAATAACTTTATTAAGTAGTTAAATGTTTATTACAATTGGTCAATCGTATTTTGCTAATATTTTGATGAAAAAAGGTCACGAGTGTTTTAATATACTTTCTACTGAGGTAAGGCACAACAGGAAATATCCTCATCACAATTTGGAGCTGCCCGACCGGGGAAGTACCTAAACCTTACAGGAGATCCCTGATAAATAAATATACCTTTCGAATAGTGTCGTGTTCCCAGAGCTCCTGTGGGAATTGGATCGGCAACACACTTGCATGATTCTCATATTGCAGGCGTCTATAAGCTACGGTGATCACGTACAACCAGGTGAACCGTACGCCTGTAGGCCGACCTAGTTGTATATAAAAAAGCGCTTAGTCTGCTTAATCTTGTCGTTCGTTTACGCTACCTTTCTGTCCTATATTTTAACAAAGTTTCCTCTTTTTACGAGCGATGATGTAATTGCAACACATATGACGCAATACCTGTACTGTAATACTAGTGTCATAATAAAAATCATTTACGAAATTAGAATCCGAGCGATTTACAAGCGACTACATGATCCGGTATTCCTGTCAGAAAATTATTTTCAGCGATGAGTCTCGTATAAGTCATCGATTGATCGATGTTATGGAAAACCCCAAAAAAACGACTTCAATTTACAAGGTTAATGGTCGAAGTCAACTAATCCAACTTTAGATCTCGCCCAAATTTAAGTAGATAGTACCACACGAGAAGTATAAGCTTTCAAACCCAAAAATAATCATCATAATCGGTACTTCAACTTACGAGATACCACAAGTAAAAAAAAATATCAAATTGAGAATATGCTCCTTTTTATGTTGGTTTAATAAAATAGGACGATAAAATAACTGAGGTAGGGCACAGCAGAAAATTTTCTGTTGAAAATATGGAGCAGCCCCACTGAGGTAGTACCTCGACCTTACAGAAGATCACAGCTAAATAATACTAATTTTGAACAGTGTCGTTTTCCTATGGTGATGATGGTGACCAGAGCTCCTGGGAGGAATTAGAGATAGGGTCGGCAACGTGCTTGGGATGCTTCTGGTGTTGCAAACATCTATAAGCTACCGTAATCGCTTTCAATCAGGTGAACCGTTCGCTTGACGCTTATAAAAAATAATGAATATTATTTAGCGCGTTGGCGCAGCGGTCACAATGGTGGCTGTTGCGCTAGCGTTTGCTGGTTCGATCCCCGCACATGACAAACATTTGTTGTATTGGTCTTATAGATGTCTGTCTTGGTCTGGGTATTTGTGTTTGCGTATAGTGTACGTTTCCTGTCCCCGACACAGGAGAAAATCCTACTAAGCGCCGATGAATGTGAGGAGTTGATTTATTTATTGTTATAAATCTTCAGAAATTTTAAGTTTGCGTTCTTTCTGGTAAATAATGGTTAACCAAATTCTTAAAAACTTGTCAAAGGTGACAAAGTCATATAATCTCCAACATCGATCAATCTCTGTGTATAAAAGGTTACAGTATCAACGAAATTATTTGCGATTTTTAGACCATTGAAGTAGTTAAAAAAAATGAATTTGATAACATAAACTCAAATGAAAAATGCTTTTTTAAATGGTATTTTAAATGAGAAAAAAAAATAAGGATATTTTTTAACTAATTATAATGTAGGGCAATGCCATCTATACACATACATCATATATATCTAAATATCATCAAAAATGTAGTGCCGAGGTTTTTGTCCTCTGTATCAAGAACAATGTCACTCACACTTTATCTTGCCAATGAACACTCCATCTTTCATCAAAGATACTGTTCCTTAGTTTATCATAGTACAGATTTTATCTCGTGACGTATCTAATCTATACATAATGATCATTCGTTAAGATATCGTTCAAATTTAAATGTTCAAGTGAGTATTAGAACATTATTTAAGCCACTTACATTTACTGTCTTATAAAGAGACAATCATTTAACCATATCAATAGTCTATCAATAGCTCAGATATAGATTACAAAACTGTGTCATTAATTTTGCAAAATTGCGTGTAACCTTTGGGATGGGAAACGCATTTGGCATCGTTCCCTGTTTACTATGATATATTAACATGAGTACATTGTATGCAAGAAATCTAAAAATAATTTAGTCGTAACGCGGTACATGCAGTTGCCAGTACGTTCTCTATCCTCCAACTGAACGCTTGTGTTACGATGCTCGTAAAACTTTCATCACATTTGCTGTTAATGTCCTATCCGGACGTTGATATGTTGAAGCATAAGGATAATTTCACAATGGAATGCGTTCTACCGAGGAGACCGAAGCAGAACTTACCACCTCTTCCAGAGGACAAAGAGTATACCAATGTTGAATACAAAAAATCCAAATTGGTACATAGAAAAAGGCGGCAAAGGAGACAAGTGAGGCTACCTGTGCTGCCAGAAAGTGATGAATGTTGAAACTTATTGCGGTTTGTTTGGGAGAATTTTGGCTTTTGGATTAATTCGACCCATCAAAGCATTTCAATGAAGATGTTTAAGGGTTCAAAATGTTAGCTGAAATGTTTGTTCGTTTCGTTTATCGTGGTGTTTTAGTGTGTTGTGTATGTAGAGATATGCAATTCAACTGATGGTTTGTTGGTTTAGATGAGGTAGAGCTTAGATAAGGGATAGTTGTACTATGTCATATAAGATCTTCGTTTGAGAAAAACTTCTGTGGATTCATAGTCTATTTATAGATATTATTTAAGGTTTGTATTAAAAAAATAATGAAAAAAACCAAGGCAAAATGTATCATATAATTATTTAAGAATAATGTTTTAACGTAAGTTATTTATTTAAATGACGTTTGTGTATTCTCTAGGTTCATATTTTGCTATCGAACGTGTTTCCTCGTGATAACGTTTTATCGTTTTCTGTTTTTGTTCAATTTTTTTTTTCTATAATATAGTCATTTTTTTTTCGAATAATAATAGTTATTTTTATTTAGTTTTAACAAAACTTACTTGTTTATACTTATCAATTATATTTAAGTATCTATATTTTTAATTACAGAGAAACAGTAGTACCTCTATGTACAATTGTGTAAGTTAATTTTTAATATTAAAAGTACTGCATAAGTTTTAGTTTCTTGGTCTAATATTGGTCTAAGTTAGTAAGTGCATAGTTGCATTTATAGTGTTAGTATTATTTTAATATTATTTAATGTTTTTAAAACATTACAAAAACTAATCCAATATGATGTCAGTCAAAGATTTGTTTTTAATCATTATTTTAAGTTGATACAATAATTTGTAGGATATAGATTGTCAGATAATCTTGCCATTCAACTTTTATGCGTAAACGATGTGGCTGATTCTGTGACTTGTTATTGTTTGTAGTAATAACAACTCAACTTTGTAGAGCGGAATCTTTTTGTGTTTATTTGGTACAAACTTTCACTAAAGTCACTCGATTGTTGATAAGTATTCTTGTAAAACAAATTTATTTGTTAAATCCTTTTTAATAGGTATGATACACTTATTATACATAACGGTATAACGTATTTGGCTTGAGAGATATTACTGCTAAAATTAGGGCAGTCGTTATGGCAATGCTAATAATATTTGTAAATCAAATTATAGTTCGATTATATTTACGAAAACGGGGATTTTTTTCCCCTTTCTGTTGTGAGTGACAAGCGACCTAAAATTGGAAGGTCAGGTTGTTCATTCATAATTAATATGTCACTTTTCCCAACTTGACGTAATGACATATGAGTACAATATTAAAAAAAATACTTTTGTTTCAAACTTGTTTATTAGATAACAAGTTTTCATATTCAAATGAATCTGTAACTTGATTATTAGATTGTTGTGTAAACATGTTTACGACAATTGTGTTATGATTTAATTGTAAATTATGTTGTTTTCATATTTAGTCACTATACTAGTAATAATTGTGATTGCAATATATGTACATAGTCTTTATTTTTGTCAGTCTGTGATATTGTTTCGATTGCAGATAGAAATAAAAATTTATTTTATAATAAAAAATATTTGAAAAAATAGTAACGTGTTTTCATTTATCGTTATTACATATTTTGTATAAATTTAAATTTATGTGAATATTTGAATTATTACATACGACACAGGTATGTCAGTAGATATTTTGGTAAAATTATACTTTTTACGATCTCAGGTAACCAGTAATTTGGTTTTGAACTAAATATTTTTATGTTTACGCAGGCTTTGTCTCACTGGATTCGAATATCATGATCCTATAGTATTTATTACTTGTGAGTTCCTATTCATAATTAAAATTGGATAGTTTATTTTTCGTGTTCGTTATTTTTAGGGTATGGTTTGTAAAAAAATAATAAAAAACGATAAAAGTAAAAAAAAAAATATGGCGATCGCAAAATTCGCCGTCATAACAGGAAAGTAGTAGTTCAATGACTGTGTTTGCTCGCAAATGAAAAACAAAAACGACTTCAAATACATCGACTAGTAATACAACGAGGCCGATGATAAAGATAAATACGAATTATTAGAGATAAATCAACTTGTCAAAATCTTAATTAAAATGAAATGGGACCATATGACAAGCAACGCCTTTCGATTAAAAAAATCATAGAATTCGGTCCACGCAGTAAATAGTTCTTAAGTAACATACATTAAAAAAAAAAAAAAAACAATCGAACTGATAACCTCATTCTTTTTTTAAAAACAAGGTTTGTTTTGCTTACTTAGTTTAATTTCGACATGTTGTGTTTTGAATATGAGTACCGGTTTTATAAATGATCGAAAGCTAAACACGTCTAAAACAAAATCAAGTGGATTCTAAAATACTATAACATTCTACGTGGAATTTTGTTTAATATCATATTAAAATTCATTCCAAAGTATTTGGGCACGTGCCAGAAGTTCGTAGAGGTTACACTTAAATAATAATAATAAAATATTTATAAAAATCTGTTTTTTTAATTATTATTTACAAATGTGGCTTCGGTATCGATTACGGAATGCCCTTAAGATTATTTTGTATCTTCAATGTACTCAATTTTACTTTTTACAGTTTTATTATAAGTGAAGATGAAGATTATTAGGTTCAGATATAATTATTTAATTTTTTCAACTAGATCAGCAAACAAGCGCCAGGACGCCTTACGATTACAGTAGACTATAAACGCTTGCAACACCAGAAGCATCGCAAGCGCTTTGGCGACCCTACCCACACAGGAGCTTTGGAACACTGCTTGAAAGCAGTAATATTTAGCTTAGATCTTTTGTGAGGTCGACTCCAGTTGGATTCCTGATTTTGATATAATTATGTAGAATCATTACATCATTACAGCCTATACAGTCCACTGCTGGACATAGGCCTCCACAAGTTCGCGCCAAAAATAACGTGAACTCATGTGTTTTGCCCATAGTCACCACGCTGGGCAGGCGGGTTGGTGACCGGGCAGGCGGGTTGGTGACCGAATTATGTAGAAGGTTGAAGGAAAATTACAGAAAACTTCACAATCACTTAAGTTGTACGTATTTGAGGGTTTGCAAGACAGGACAACGTCTGTAGGGTCAGTTAGTACATAAATATTTGTGGGAATATAGGTCGTAGATGTGTTTTTTGTGGTCTAATTAATAATATTATGTTTGTGCTACATTTGTTACGGAGCCTTAAAACTTATTTTCGTGGTTTATTAAACACCTTGTGGCTTCTCTATTATAGGTGTTTTTTAAATTATAGCTTTTTAAAGTAACACTCTCAAAATAGTAACAAAATTAAAACGCGGTTTAAAAACAACAACGAGTGTGTGTGTGTGTGTGTGTGTGAGTGTGTGTGTATGTATGTGTACTAACGGCTTAAGATAGTATAGTAAGATGTATAGTAAGATAGTAAGGGATAGTACGTAAGTTAAGAACATGTCTTCACATATGTGTCACGTGCATGACACGAGTTCTATTCTCACTTAGGCACTTGTAAATGTACATGTTCGAGAATACATAGATACCATTTATCTTGACGGTAAGTTATTGATTATCTGACATTTTTTATACCTTTAACACGTTTTTACATAAGAAACTCCAGCGGTCATATAAAATAATCTTACAGTTGAATGACGTATTAGATTAAATAATACTGCACTCACGTTATGTTGTACTCGAGTGGTAAGGTAGCCGGAGTTACTGGGTAGGGTCAGCAACGCGCTTGTAATGTTTTTAGTGTTGCAGCCGTCTACAGGCTAGGTATCGCTTAACATAAGGCGGGACGAACGTTTGTTTCCCGATCTAGTTGAATAAAAAAAGGTTACATACGCGTGTTTACTGCTCCTCTTCTGTATAGTGTAACATAATAATCTGTATTATAGATCCGCTAAAGGAAAGTCGGTTATTGTAGCTTATAGACGCTTGCAACAACAATAACATCATAAAAGACACAGAGCCCTGACTCCTTTACTCACAATGAAAACACGAGGCTACTTAAGAACAGTATTAATTCCCTGTGACCTTCTGTAAGGTTGCGGTACTTCCCCAGTCGGACTGACCTAAATTTTAATTAGGGTATATTTTCTACTTTACCCTAACTTAATCAATAATAATTTCAAAACATCTTTAGATGGTCCTAATCAAACATGCAAATTATACTACTTTGTATCTATATATACGAAAAATAAATGTTGGTGTTTTGTTATTTAGGTAAAGCAAATTTAAAATCGTTCTCACGTGTCTTGTTCGTTGATTTGAATGCACTAAATCATTATTAACAAAATAAATAATACATAATACATTTCATAAACAGTAAGTTCTTTCAAGCGTTGTGTGTCACCTTATCGCTAAAGTTAGCCAATGCTGTAACTCATGTCGCAGATACCAATAGACATCTATCTAGACATATGGGATCATCTAGACATATGGGATTTAGGTTTAAAGAATTTATTTCTCATAAAAACATAACGTTCACTTATAATGAGATCTACAATCAATAATTATACTATAGGATGTAACAATTTTTACCTCTGGAGTACCTAATCAAAATATTTACAATTACATTGTATATACGGGTTCTTTTCATTTTGATTTAAAAATATTCATGCTATCCGAATCTCGAAGATGATTTGGTAAATTATTATATAGCTGCAATCCCTCAAACAATATTGTTTTCTTACCATACCTCGTACGTACACAAGCCAGCATTAATTTATCCTTGTCTATTTTCACACAAGATAAGATTTAATATCATATGGTGCTGTCTGCTTATTTGTATTTCTCTTTACTTATAATTTATTTTATCCTTGTTTAATAACCTAGAAGCTATTTTAATTAACCTTTTTGTTTTTTTAATTTTGTCACGTATTGTTTTTTGCCACTCGTGACGTGAGCATCGCAGTCCACGGCTGGATAAAGGCATAGGAGCCTAGCCTAGGACACCTATGTCCAGCAGTGAACTGCGGTGAGCTGAAGTGATTGTTTTTGTCACTTCAATTTCTTAAAAGTCGTTATATCTAAGAACGCAGTATTACTGTTAATTAGAGCACTAATCAGAAATGTGTTATTGGATTATTGTTTATATTGTATGCTCAGTTAACAACGTTTATTAAAATAAATAAAATAAAAAAGCAAATAAACAAATCTAAGAAAAATAACCCATATAAAACCGATACATGTATAAAACCCGACAATCCTAGAAATAGAGTTACTGCCAACTGTCAACTGTAAAATTAAAATTAATTTAAATCTATATTTTTTAGCTATTAATCTCGGTTGCGGATTTAAATAATAATATATCAATCTATTGGCGTATTATGTGTCGAATTATTCGTCAGAGTAACTAAACATGGCGTGAAGCAAGACAAATGTAGTAATCAAGGAAGTGAAAAGAAACGAATAAAGTTTATTTGACGATCTTATTGGATATTTTCCACGTGTAAGTTCACGTGGAAAATAGACACGTTCAGTAGCGTGAAGTACGTCAGCGTAGTAACGAAGGTATAAACTGTATTATGAAGAGGTCAAATGTTTCTTCAAGGAGGTTTATTTATACAACGATTAGTCGCTATTTAATGCTAAAATAAATAACAATAAAATGCTATAAAAAACCTTCTTAAAAAGTCAAATATTACATATTTTTTTTCTTCAGTTTAACGCGCTTTTGTAGAAAAATAATGTTGGCTTATAGTTAATCCGAGTTGTCACACTTTAAATAACATTTGAGTTGATACAAGATCGTAAGGAACCAAACAGAGGTACTACTGACATTTCAGGTGTTAAATCCATTCGTTTTTTAAATATCATCATCATCCAGTTATTGGAGCGCAAAAACGTTTAAGCGATAACTTTATGCGTCTTGAAGATACTGATGTGCAATGCCATATGCAACTAGTCCAGCAGTTGAATATTATTTGAACCTGTAATCGAAATGTTAATAGGGAAAAGGATAAGGTATTAATTCGTAAACAATAATTAAAAAAACTAATGTGTTTTAGACCACATTACTGAAGAAAAACTTACGAAACTTAACTCTCTCTCTTTCCATCTTCACTAATTTATATCTCCATCTCAACTTCCGTTCGCTCATCCGATCACACTTTTCGTAACTTTCTCGTCACGCATTCACCAGCTTACTTTCCAAGTCAAGCATGCGCAAAAAAGTTTTACTTACAAAAAAAAGTGGTGTCTATTAGTATCAAACCAGTTAGCTTTTTGACTATTTTTTGCAATATTGAGTCGTATTTAGTTGTTTACTCTATGTTGCTTCTGGATATTGTAGCTTACTATTAGTGAAATATGTGTTTGAAACTTCTTATCTGTTTCCGATTACACTGGATACAAGTAAATAATTCTTTTCTCTGTAGAACATCAATATACATGCTCGCTAGTGAGATATTAATGATACTAAAGTATACACACGATATATGCAAAATAGTAAATGACCTAAATACAGTACTCGGTTTTCCTCGCTGCGTAAACAAAAAATAAAACTACGCCCACGCTTTCTGGGGAATTGGTATTACGTAAATCCGTACGGAGTTTGCAATGCAAGGTACAATCAATAATTTACTTTATGTTACTATTTTTTTTTAATATTTTTAAAATAAGCTTGAAACATTACAGAGGAAAAAAAGAGAATAAAATATGAAGAGAAGTAGGAACGTAAGTTGACGAAGAGTGGTTTTAAAAATGTTGAGATCTTTGATATTATGGTATTACTACAACAGTTGAGTTGGTCATTTGTTAAACGACTCGTATTTAAAGATAACGCGCGACAAAAAAGCATAATGTGGGTTATGTAAAGCCTATGGACATCTACAGCATCAAAAACATCATACAAGTTTTGTTTACTAAACTATTGCTATCGACAAAGCACATTTCCAGGAGCTCTAGCTATCTTAGTCACAATGGATACGAAGGTTCACATCACTACTCTGTACTAGCATTATTTGGATATTGTCTTTTGTAAGGTTGTCATGTCAGTTAGGTAATATTGTTACTTATACACACACATTATATTTTCCGCAGATAGATTGCCTGGGGACGATCAAGGACTAAGCTCTAGCGTTCCAGAGATAGAGCTCCTGGGAAGGATCGCGACTAGGGTCGGTAACGAGCTTACAATGTTTCTGGCTACGGTAGGCTACGGTATCTGTTTAACACCAGCCGGACCGTACCACTTGTATGCTATCTGCGTAGTGTACTAATTAACAACGACGTTTGGACTTAGATTTTAA
The DNA here is from genome assembly GCF_905220565.1 of Melitaea cinxia. Taxonomy (NCBI): domain Eukaryota; kingdom Metazoa; phylum Arthropoda; class Insecta; order Lepidoptera; family Nymphalidae; genus Melitaea; species Melitaea cinxia. The sequence continues at coordinate 11,595,532 of NC_059412.1, forward strand.
TCATTTCAGCCTGTAATATCCCACTTCTGGGCATAAGCCTCTTTCCTCTCTTGCTCCTCTTACGTAGGAGAAGAATCAGAGCTTAATCCACCACGCTGCTTCAATGCTCTATGACGGATATATTCCCTACTTGATATTGACCGCTATCAGGTGTACATGATAACAACCGGAACCGACGGCTTAACGTGCTCTTGGAGGCACGGTGGGGAGACCCACAAGAACTAACAACCAGACCGGAAATAAATATTTGTATAAACACAAATATCCACTCCGAGTGGGAATTGAACCCGTGACCATCGGTGTTTAGGCGCCGCCGACACAGCACATGTACCATTACATAAAGCGGTCATCACTGGACATAGATTTTGATCTAAACATATAATAATTGTGTTAGCAGACAAACGAAGAAAAACCGACTTCAATTATATCGACAAGTAATACAACGTAGGTAGACAAAAAAAAAAGTCAAGTAAATACGCTTTATCAAAGATTACTCCAAAATTTGTAATCAGATCTAGATAAAATTTAAATATAACCACATGATAAACATCGGCTTCCGATTAAATTAAAAATCATCAAAATCGGTACACCCAGTAAAAAGTTATGCGGATTTTCGAGAGCTTCCTTCGATTTCTCTGGGATCCCATCATCAGATCCTGGTTTCCTTATCATGGTACTAAACTAGGGATATCTCCTTTCCAACAAAAAAAGAATTATCGAAATCGGTCTATAAACGACGGAGTTTTATCCCCGAACATACATAAAAAAAAACATATACGGTCGAATTGAGTAACCTCCTCCTTTTTTTGAAGTCGGTTAATAAAATGGTAGGAAAGTCAAAATTGTACATTGAATATTTTTTTAAAAGAATACTTGGGGTGTGATCTACAATCGATACCGAAGCCAAAAATATAGTTTTTAGAACTTTTGTCTGTTTTTGTGTTTGTCTGTATGTACGTCTGGGATAAACTCAAAAATTACTGCATGGATTTACTTCAAATTTGGCACGAATATTATTAAGGAGTCGGGTCAACATATAGGCTACATAATATCACGCTATCACCTACGGAGAACGAGCAGTGAACCTTTATTCCTTCAAGGCATTCTGTAACAGCGTGTAACCTAACGACGCATATTTGAATGTTGTTATTATGTTAATAACCATGCTATAAGCTAGCTTCATACTACTGCCGTGTTAAAGATAAGAGCGGTAAGTGCATGACAGCCAGTTTCGAGAAAATGGCGCCTAAAGTTTTAAAAATTATTGCTCTGATTACCCACATATAAATAACGTTTTTTAAAATTTGATGAATTTATATAATGGTTAAAAGGTTATACTTTGTATTAATAGTAACAAAAGAACTCCAAGTAATAGATTTTTATAAAAAAAGATGTAAATAATTGATATGGTAAGGAAAACCGACGTATCATTTAAAACAAACACTTAAAATAAACGCCGTAAGTAACACAGATAGAGCGCTTATTCTATGGAATTTCTTTTACTGCGCTTTTGACAGCGAATCAAAGATAAGTATAGTTTAAGTAATAATAAGCATAACCGTCGTAACTGTCACTTAGGGCTCTTATCATGGAGCATAGCGAATTTTACGATTACAAAATCAACGACTTAATCTATTATTAGCACTTTCTGAGATCACTGTAACATCCATGGCAGTCTTATTATCAACTTCTTCTATATCTACGATTACCATCAACGACTTAATCTATTATTGGCACTTTCTGAGATCACTGTAACATGGCAGTCTTATTTTATACTTCTTTTATACTATTCAGTCAAATTCTTCCTATTATTATACACTTATTAAATGCACATTAAGGATATGGCTTTCATAATTTTACAAGGATTATACATACAGTTATAAAATCGGACAGAATTATATACCGTTAATAATTTTCTTATATGCCTTAATCAACACCTATTAAACGTGAACTTCTGTACGACGATATAAATCTAAAAATATTATAAAAGTTTTTATAAAAATAAAACAATCAAAACCAGTCTTTCTATTCAAATCTAGTACTTCACATGAAGTTAGTCCTCTTCCAAAAGATTCTGAGCTGAATCGTTTGTTGGTACGTTAATCTAAAAATATTTTCTGTTTTCCGGCATTAACGGAACTAACTTTTCAATAATGACTGCTTTTCGTTCTTTAGTTATTCCTCTTGGCAAATTCTTTCTCCTAATTTCAGGGAATTCTTCATTTTTCATGATTTTCATTTGGAGAAAATCTAAAGGTTCCGATTTGTAGTCTTCAGCATGATTAAATTTGTATTTTAATTTGAAACGGCCTCGTTCCACCCTCACAGCCATTATATTAGTTAAATAAACGCGTGGGTTATTTTTCCGTAATTTGTGCTGAGAAGACAAATCTTCATAGGTAATAAAGTCATCGACATTCATAACCTTTACCGTGTTCTTCCTTTTGTTGGCATTACCGACACATTCAACGGAATCGTTGAAGTCGTAAACTTTTCCCTTTTTCGTCAGGGATTTCTCCACTTGGTGATGGAAACTGTCTGCGGACATAAATGTATGTCCCGGTTCAAAATATTTAAGTGTAATACTGTCAGCGGAAATTTCTGTACTGTTTACCATTTGTACCATAAGACAAAGGAGTGACCAGTTTTTGTTTTGAGCAGAACAGTTTTCGAGCCAGAGTACAATATTTTTTAGGTCCCTTTTAAAGTTCAAAAATGCCTTGAACGTAGAAATCATATCCTCTTGGCTACGACCGCTAATACTCTCGTTCCACAACACAGCATATGGTTTGTTATCGTTACTTGCGGGCCCAAGTGGAACAAAGCTTACGTTGAAGGCAATTATCATTCCAGCCTATTGCAGTCCACTGCTGGACATAGGCCTCCACAAGTTTACGCCAAGAATAACGCGAACTCATGTGTTTTGCCCATAGTCACCACGCTGGGCAGGCGGGTTGGTGACCGCAGTACTGGCTTTGTTGCACCGAAGACGCTGCTGCCCGTCTTCGGCCTGTGTATTTAAAAGCCAGCAGTTGGATGGTTATCCCGCCACCGGTCGGCTTTTTAAGGTCCAAGGTGGTAGCGGAACTGTGTTATCCCTTAGTCGCCTCTTACGACACCCACGGGAAGAGAGGGGGTGGCTATATTCTTTAGTACCGTAGCCACACAGTACAGTAAGGCAATTAACCATGGGCAAAAAATGGCAGTCTTAAATTGATCCATCCTGGGTAACATAATAATTTTTTGGAGGTCAACGGAATAATAAATAACCACCTTGTCAGTCTTTGCTTTCTCTCTATCTTCATCGTATTCTCTGCGTGATTCTATGTATCCGCGGCTTGTCAGCTGCTCACTACTGAAAGAATCAAACGGTCGTCCAGTGACACGCCCTCCCCCCGCATGCAACATACCGCGCTATACCACAAACGGTGTAGTTATTTATTTTTGAGTACCTTGCCATAAGAGCCGTACATGACTGTTACGATTTATTTATAAACGAAGCTTCCTTATTATTACCGTAGTAACACGCAGTTATCACTCATACAAAATAAAACAGCCTGTCTAATTTACATCAATATCTTGTATTAAGCGCCGTATATGCACATACGGCTGTTATCATTGTAACTGGATGGAAAAAAATTAATTCAGTTTCCTTATTATAATCGCCGCAAGTGGTGATTAAAGCACATATGTTAAGGAAAAAGTTTCCCCCATACTAAAGAATTCATTAGTATCAGAGCAACATTAACAGATACCGCGGTTATGTTAAGCACTACATGATTAATAATCGGGGGCTTGAGAAGTCTACAGCAGTATCCAGCACTTACGGCTAAGATATTAAGGAAAATAATTTTTTTTTTGAAGTTACTGCCCTTATAAAATCTAAAATGTAATGATAGAAGCATATTTTCTATAAACTATCAAAGACAAAGTTATAGATCTCGATACGGCGATTCCGAATATGTAACTAACTCAATATCGTGAAAAATGTTGGATACGGCGGTTATAATAAGCACGGCAGACTATAAGTAAAGACATTCTGTATATATTTAGTATCAGCATTGCACCCGTGCGATGGCGGGGCGGGTCCCTAGTATCATTTCTAAATACAAACAATTGTCTACAATCGATCTAGAACAGAATGTACGTTAAGTTACCACCGATTATTTCTTATGTTCTCAGAAATCATTTGTTTTTCAATAATATTGTAGATTGTTCCTTATCATAAACACACAACCGACAATAGATAAGCTTATAATAATCTTATAATCACATATATTTTTATACCTTTATTCCTAAAAAATTTAACACACATCTGATTCATTTTTATTCGTGATCTGCATTAATAAATTTTATTCTGGGAATTATTTAAAAAATAATTAAATATATTTTAGAAGTATGTACCTAGTTGTATACCCATATAATTACGTTTTATTTTGTATGCTTAACAAGAAATCTACTGATTTATTTATTTATATTTTAAATATGTAAAAGACAAACATAACCTTGAAATTCTAAGTGAGAGAAAAACTCTAAATTTAAACAAAAATAATAGTAAATGGTATCAATACCAAAGGCAATAATTGGGGCCAGTGAAGCGATTAATGGCTGACGATATCTGTCACTCAAACGGAGTACCTACTGCTTATGATGTGAAACTCTGGTTTCCCTTCAAAACGCATATGATGTGATAGTCATTTTGAGTTGATATTGTAAAAAAAAACAGAAACACTGTCTCCACCTCCTTGTAACATTTTGTGATATTTATCCCAATCCTTTTATTAAGTTTAAAAATTGTGATTTTATTTGAATTTTATATTAATACATTATTAAACACATTTTAAAAGAAGAGAACCTCTCAATACTTTACAATTGTATCAATCTGAATTAAAAACAAACCGTTTTTTATAAACAGCCTCGAATGCTCAAATGAAAGTGTTGTTGTAACAGCTCGGACGTGGGACCGGGGGCCGTGCACATGAACCACGAGTTCGTTTACAAAACAAGTGACCGCGACACGTGGTAGGTGGTGTTCATTGTTCAACTTGCGACACGTGAGCATAGTCACAATATATATATATATATATATATATATATATATATATATATATAGTATTGTACGCACCATATCCCCATGATTGTATATAACTATTAAATAAAAATTACTCTACTAAAGAATTCAATTTTATGCCGAAAATGCCTTTACAGCACTTTAAAAAAACTGGTATGCATCAAACTGCTGGAAACCCGCTACCGTTAGTTGCTATACAAAAGTCTAACTACTAACCATCTCTACCCTAACGACATTAGTAAATCAATATTTTTTGATTTGATTCAGCACTGTAACATCCCACTGCTGACCGCGCCTGACCTAAGTCTCCGTGTAGGAGAAGAGTCAAAGCTTTACCTACTAAACCACGTTACTCCACATGTTGGCAGTGTTACCAGAAATTGTTGCCCGTCTAATCGAAACAGTGCCAAAAAAAAAAAAATCAAATTAAAGTGTTTAAGTAAATTACATTGAACAACTGCTTTTTTTTTCAAATTTCAGTCGGCCAAAAAATGGTGGTCATTGCTTCAAATGATCGTGCTAATACTGAACAACTGTTTTCGAATTTCAAATTTCAATCAGCCAAAAAAAGGTCGTTGTTTCAAATTCATAATTTGTGGAGAAATCGTTGCATTTCAGTATTTCGGTAGGACAGACAGAATTATCGCACAAATCGCGTAGGGTCCTAGGGTACGATCGTAGATCGTACGTAGGCACGCAATTATCGTACATGTACAGTAATTATCGTACAATGTACGATAATTATTGTACGTTTGGTATCATTGCATGTTGACGGATGTATTCCCTGCTAAGAAAAACGATGCCAATCATGTATCTATGATAGCAACCGGGATCGACTGTTGACAGCCAGACCGGAAACAAATATATTGTATTACCCTTTTTAAGCTTTCGATTAAAATAAGAATCATCAAAATTGTTACATTCAGTATAAAGTTAGAGGTATGATACAACGTAGGTCGGCGAAAAAGTAGTCAAATACACATTATTACAGTCGAATTGAGAACCTGTTCCTTTTTTGGAAGTCGGCTAAAAATGCAATTATCCATCCCAAGCGAGACTCGAACCCTTCACGTAGCTCTTTAATACCCAACGTCTACGTTACGTCTCCCAAGTGGTAGAAACAAAATGTGAAAAAAGTTTGATAGGGTGCCTCGTCTAGACGCAAAGTAATAACATTTTTTTCTCGTCTATCCTATAGTATAAAATGTCTTTGTTTAGGTATATTACCTTAGTTTGTAATATACCTAATGTTTAGACGTATTTTTTTATTTATTTATTAATTTTCGTTTTCTTTTTTTTGCGAATGTAATTTTTTTATGTTTGTTAAGTGTGTGTTGTCACCTTTTAGCGAAATAAATATTTTCATTTTTATTTCATTACATTTTATTGCACGTATTCAGAAGTATATTTAAGGAAGAAAAAAGGAAAACTATCCTATTCTATTTATTTATTTTTTACTACGCATTGGGGGTTACTTTGCGACGCGTTGGCGCAACGGTCACAGCACTGGTTTGTGGCTGTTGCGCTAGCGGTTGCAGGTTCGACCCCCGCACATGACAAACATTTGTATTGGTCATACAGATATTTTCCGTGGTCTAGGTTTTTGTACGGTCCTTGTGGGTATCTTCACCCGATTCTCAGAGAGCATGATGAGCCGTTAGTCCCGGTTGCTATCATGTACACCTGATTGTTGTTGTTACTCATAGTAGGGACAGTATCCAAACCACATTGGAGCAGCATGGTAGATTAAGCTTTGATCCTTCTCCTACATGGGGAAAGAGGCCTATTCCCAGCAGTCGGATGGTTCAGACTGAAGCGTCCCTTTACTAGTAAGCTAGTAATAGTCGACCGACTTATAAAATGAACTCTATTTCGTCTAAAAGTGGAAACATTCTACGTAAGCTATCGCAGTTGTTATTTGTTGGAGGTATTCGTAATATATTATTATTGTGACAGGCAACTATTGAGCACAATGCTTTTTTTATATAACTAGGTCGGCAAAAAAGCGTACGGCTCCCTGATGGTAAGCGACAACCGTACAGATAGATAGGCGTAATGCATGACACTACAAAAGGCATGAGCAATGATTGATTATATGAATAATATAGGTTTACAAGGAAATGTAAAAGTGCCAGGGATGCATATCATATGATTTTTTTGTTCAGTGACAGATTGTAAGATTAAAAAAGATTTTCTCAGAAATATTCAGTTCTAATGGGATAGCATACCAAATTCATTCCATCCATCAGAACCTGTATAAAAAATCGAAAACTAATGTTTTAGTAAATTTTCCTCATAAAAATTATACCGCCCAAATTAAGTCTATTTTATTTTTCACCAGACCGCCAATCGCATCTTGTCTGTACACCAAAATTTCCACTGTGAACAAAGTCACGGGCAACAGCTAGATTTTATAAATCGAGTAACCTAACTTAAGGTAAGGGTATGGCATCGGTAAGCGTTCACGTAATAGAACCGCGCATGCGTCACCAAACATGTTTTCGCGGTTCAAAATACACGTGAGCGAAGTAATCAATGAAACGGTATAGTAACATAACCTTATAACGTCATATGTTAATAAAATTGTAAGATCTATTGTAGTAACATGGCTTTTAATGAATTTTCAACCGACTACAAAAAATGGAGGTGGTTCTCATTTCGACGGTATATTTTATTAGTGTTACCTCACAAATAATTTACTGGGTGTCTTGATTTTGATAATTCTTTTTATATTCGAAAGCTAGTGCTTGTCATTTGGTCTCATTTAATTTGGTCGAGATCTGCTTGGTAGTTTCGATTTATTCCTAATTATGTTATTTACTGGATGTTATGTTACGTACTATGTGGCTACGGTACTGAAGAATATAGCCACCCTCTCTCTTCCCGTGGGTGTCGTAAGAGGCGACTAAGGAATAAAGAGCCGACCGGTAGCGGGATAACCATCCAACTGCTGGCTTTGACATACACAGGCCGAAGACGGGCAGCAGCGTCTTCGGTGCGACAAAGCCAGCCCTGCGGTCACCAACCCGCCTTCCCAGCGTGGTGACTATGGGCAAAACACATGAGTTCACGTTATTTTTGGCGTAAACTTGTGGAGGCCTATGTCCAGCAGTGGACTGTATAAGCTGTAATGATGATGATGATGTTATTTGAGTTCTCATTTATGACTTGTAGATGAAAATTGTAGTAGTTTTTTTTTTGCTTGCAAACAAACAGTTGTTGATTGGAAACTGTAATGTTGGCTGGTTACACTGTTTTCATAGCCTTAACTTATAATGCCAAGAGACAATTACTCAATTCGCTTTCAAGTCGATTAATAATTATAAGCTAAGAATTGATAAATAACTAGGTAAGCCAGGAAAAAACTGTTAATTACAGATTAATAAACATCCATTCGGATGGAGGATTCGGTTGGGCTGGGCGGCGTTTGGCAGACTCCGTCGAGTCTTCACTTCGAAGATTCCGCAATGCTTGAAGACAAAAGTTTTCGAGCAATGCGTCCTGCCTGTGTTAACATACGGAGCCGAGACGTGGACACTGACCAAAGGACTGGTCCACAAGTTTAAAGTCGCTCAACGTGCAATGGAACGGGCTATGCTTGGGGTCTCTCTCAAAGACAGGATTAGAAATGAGACTATCCGCGGGAGAACAAAAGTAACCGACATAGCCCACAGAATTAGCAAGTTGAAGTGGCAGTGGGCTGGTCATCTGTGTCGCAGGACCGATGGCCGTTGGAGCAGACGGGTCCTAGAGTGGAGACCGCGTCTTGGCAAACGCAGTGTGGGACGTCCTCCGGCCCGTTGGACCGACGATCTACGTAAGATTGCCGGTGTAGGCTGGATGAGGATTGCGGAAGACCGGGATGTGTGGCGCGAACTTGGGGAGGCCTATGTCCAGCAGTGGACTGCGATAGGCTGAAGTGATGAAACATCCATTCATTAATTTGTTTTATTGGCTTACAATGGCGCCAAACCACAGATGATATCGTCAATGACGCATAGAATGGAAAATGCCCAAAGGAGAGTAATCGGCTTGGTCGAGATTACAATCTTCGTTAAAAGTTGAAAGTATTGTAAATAATAGTTATTTCGTTTTTAAAACTAACTTTTTGTTTAGAATAATATTGTCGATATTTATATAACACAGTTTTTATTCTATTGCATTAATTTCATATTAAGAATGCATAAAGTATTCAGCTGTAGCTCAAAATATTACAGCAACCAAAAAATTACAGAAATTTTGTTATTCTTAAAAGATGCTTATAGATAGTATTGTTTATAATTATCAAATTAACAAGTTGTTTATACTTTTTACAAAGTTTTATTTTTATATTATTTTATAGTTATTTAATAGTTCCCTAGCAATATTATAATTATAAGATAAAAATTATATGTAATTATATGTATACGAGGTCGTGGTTATCACTTGGGCAACTTTCATTAAAATGTAACGACTGATTTCTTGTTTAAATAAGAATAATCGAAAAGTTCTCTCACCTCAGATAATAGTGACTATTAAACGCGTCACTCTAAACGAAGCGTAATAAATATAGCGTAACAAATAAATTTTAATTGTTGACTAATTAAAAAAAAGTGAAATACGTAAATCGATACATGTAAGAAAAACTGTGCTCTGAATTCCCAAAATTTCGAAAAATAATATCAAAAAACGTATTCATGTAACAATAAATTTGCATCCCTGAGAAATAATAATAATATAGAGAAAAATACCTGGCGAATTTTAGCTTTATTTCCATAAAATTCCTACATAATAAAATATATAATACGCACATATTTGAATTTCAACGGAATATTGTACAGATAATAAAAGGAATTTACAAAGAAGTCGCCTTTTAAAAATATATAAATATAAAAAAAAAACATATTTTCATCAAAACATGTTTATTAAAAACGAAATTTCCATATTAAAACATATTTTAATGAATGATTGTCCAAATATAAATATAATTAATAATATGTAAAATGACGATTCGAAAGTACTCTTGGGGCCTATTTGAATAAAGCTGTTTTTTATTTTGATTTTGAATAAAATAAAAATTATAAGTAGAATTTTTAGTAATAATTTATTACTTTTAAATATAATGTACCTACATAATTTAAACAATACATTGTATTTACCCGTACAGTGTAAAATAATTATTTATACATTTGATGTCAATGATAATAATGTACTCGATTTTAATTTTACTTTTACATTATTCAATAGTAATGCATGTTAAGGTCAGTTGTCATGTCATTTTATTAGAATCAACTTAATTTTATTAAAAACTCAGTTCAGATCCTTATATTAATCATTTTTTAGGAAATTTGTGGTCTGAGTACTCAAAACGTAACACACGTAGTATGGTATGTTTTTAACCGACTTCCAAAAAAGGAGGAGGTTCTCAATTCGACTGTATTTTTTTTTTAATGTATGTTACATCAGAACTTTTTACCGGGTAGACCGATTTCGACAAATTTTGTTTTAATCGAAAGGTGTTGTGTGCCAATTGGTCCCATTTAAATTTATTTAAGATCTAACAACTACTTTTCGAGTTATATCTAATAATGCGTTTTTACTTGACGCTTTTTTCGTCGACCTACGTTGTATTATACCGCATAACTTTCTACTGAATGTACCGATTTTGATAATTCTTTTTTTGTTGGAAAGGGTATATCCCTAGTTTAGTACCATGATAAGAAAACCAGGATCTGATGAGGGAATCCCAGAGGAATCGAGGGAAACTCTTGAAAATCTGCAATAACTTTTTACTGGGTATACCGATTTTGATAATTTTTAATTTAATCGAAAGCTGATGTTTATCATGTGGTCACATATAAATTTTATCGAGATCTGATAACTACTTTTTAAGTAATCTTTGATAACGCGTAGTTACTTGACTATTTTTTCGTCGATCTACGCTGTATTACTCGTCGATGTATTTAAAGTCGGTTTTTTTTTTCGTTTGCGAGCAAACACAACTATGCTGTGCATGTATGTAATTTGAATGAACTACTGAGCCTATAACCGCTCTGGTGTAGCGGATGTAGACGACTAAACTTCTATAAGGGCCTGTTTCACCAGTTGTAGATAAAAGTTATCCTGCAAATAAGTTGCGATTAAACTTTTACAGCAGAAATTAGAATAAGGAATTAGCAACAATGCATTAGCCTGCAACACCAGAAGCATCGCGAGCGCGTTGCCGACCCTGCCCATTATCTCCTCAGGAGCTCTGGTCCCCTTACTCACCACAGGAATAGAACACTGCTTGAAAGCAGTATTATTTAGCTGTAGTATTCTGTAAAGTCGTGGTACTTCCCCAGTCGGGCTGCTCCACTCCAGTTATGGCCTTTATTAAGTTATCTTAAACATTTAGTTAAAAAAGTGGATGTGACCGCTTTTGAAAAATAACTCCTAGGTTGTTAGTAGATAAATAAGTTTAAATAAGCATGAAGTAAATCTGCATGCACGTCACTAGTTGGGGTTAGTAACAGTCTGTTGTACATTTTGAACACCTGTAAATATTTTTTGTTACATTTGACCTTACTATGCTATAGACGATATCCGCCACTATTGTTTCGTTTGGAATTTTTTTTTCTTTCTAATTAAATTCAAGGTATACAATAGAACTTGATATCATTGTTCTTTTATAATTGCTTTTAAAATTTTATTTCTAGCTTTTTTTATTTTGCATTTTGTTTAAAATATTATTTTAACAATTTACCATAACATATTTATATTTCCTTTTTTCTGATTTTACTAAAATGGAGAACCAGAGATCGCTAAGTAAAAAAATATACTTAACCAAAAATTTTGTTTTGCTAAATGTGATTTTAGAATTTTTACTACGTAGTATTAAATTAATGATAAATATGTGTGTTTTTACTAGTATTAAATTAATGATAAATATTTGTGTTTTAAGTGGCACTGTATTTAATGCAAAACATGATTAAATTGGAATTATTGACAGTTTAAGGAATAATTGCTGAGGTTTTTGGAGATTCTTCTCAGCTCTATATTCCGAATCTGTGGTGGCTTTAATTTAACCATATTTAATTAGTTAAAGACTAACATAATTACAATTTGAAAAAGATTATTTAAAAGTGCTTTTGTAGGTCAATTTAATAATTTTTTTTTATTGTTCATGATTGATCAGCAGGTAAAAAATGTTATTCTGTGATGGATGATAAATAAAAATGATATGAGGAAACATGCGCAATTCGAATGCGTAAGTCTGATATTTATCCAATTCAAATTTTTCCTAAACATCCTCTCCGTCAAGTTACATTTATGCAAGTCAAATCTTTCTAAAGTTATTTAAGCCCGGCTTCTATATTCAAATGCTGTGTTGATGTCTTTATGTGTTTTGCGATTATTGTTAGATATTAAACAGTTATGGAGATTACAATCCGTTTTTTAAAATATTGGAGCTGGGCTTTAGAAAATAGCTAAGATTTCCATATTAAAACATAAAAATAAGTTTCAAAAAACGATGTAAACAGTTTCTCTTTCCTAGATAAAAATAATTAGACATGGCCAGAATTATTCTAGTAAGAAAACAACACCTATCAAATTATTTATTAAATGTACTGATTTATGTTAAAAGTAATAAAAAATATAGTAAAAATGTACTTGGTGACTAAGGCCCCGGCGAGATTCGAACTCGCGATCTCCTGTTTACTAGACAGGCGCTTTAACCAACTAAGCCACGGCGCCGATATCTCTACGTGTGTATTTCTGACTACTATCTTTCATTTGCCATACTATATAGTACCTACAATACATGTGATACATGACATCCACTAGACATAGGTTAATTTTTATCCCGAAGATCCCACAAGATCGAAAAATAAACTGGTGAAACCGCGTGGAACAGCTTGTATTAAACACCTTACATATTTTTATTAGGTATTAACGATTAACAAGTCAAAACGTGTTAAGGTGTGAAATAAACAACATTCTATTTATAAAAGGACTTTAAACCTGCTTACGTTGGTTGTTTGTGTAAGAAATAAATAATGTATACACATAATGTTTGTATAATTTTATTAAAACCGTTGTCAAGTTTTTAAAGATAAATGTTTTATTTTTTTAAACAACAAATAATAGCATTGGCTTACTAGATTATGTAAATACATTGTTTGCTAGATTCAGATCGTAACATCCCACTGCTGGGCCTATTTCTCGATACAGGAGAAAGGTCGGAGCTTAATCCACCACGTTGCGTCACTATGGGTTGGCAGATATATTCACTACTATGAGTAACAATTGCTATCAGTTATCTGTGATAAACACCGATACTGACCCCTTAACGTGTTCTCTGAGATATAGTGGGTAGACCCACAAGGACAGACACCGGTCCGGTCTCAACCGAAAAGAAATATTCGCTCAAATACAAATATCCCTCTCGAGCGGGAATCGAACCCGGTATCGCTGGTGTTTAAGCGCATACACTGCACTAGAGAAGTCGAGAATATATGTCAATACGTTTATCTCTCGTATATATCCTAAGGTATCCCATAGATACAATCTTGTGGTATATTTTCACTTTTCGCCATCAAACTCTACTTAATCTGTCAGATTCTATTCGCAACTTGTGAATTCAAAAGTTTTAGTTTATTAGACTCTTGAAACAAACCCCAGAGACCTGTTTACTTACTTTTTACAAAGCCTTACTTACTTATTTGCGTGATAAACTTTATCAGCTACCGCAGAAACAGGCCTTTTGGTTATACGAGTATATGTAAAAGCGGATAATCTGTAGTAAATTATTAATGGAAAGTGATCGCTGTCAAAAATGTTATAATTTGCTGTAATATCACTGAGACAAGAAGATCAATATCACATTATGGGAATATTACTGAGATAGGGCACAGGAAGAAATATCCTGCGCAAAACGAGTAGCATCCCGACTGGGGAAGTACTTCAACCTTACAGAAGATCACAGCTAAGCAATACTGCTTTTAAGCAGTGTTACTGCAGTGTTGTTGCAGTGTGCTCCTGTGGTGAGTAAGGTGACCGGAGCTCCTAGGGGGAATTGGGGGTAGGGTCGGCAAAGTGCTTGCGATGCTTCTAGTATTGCAGGCGTCTATGGTTACGGTAATCGCTTACCATCATGTGAGCCGTATCCTTTTTTTAAACATATTTAATAAAAAAAATCCATTGAATATTCTACAATATATGAGTATAAATCCACGCATCACGACATGACGTTCCACGCGTTGTCATTTCCTCTGTATATATAATTGTATTGATAATTAGGTATAGACACCTGTATAGCCATTAGCCAACCAGATGAAGTATTTAAGCCAGCTTATGATGAATTCAATATGCGGAACTATTTTACCAAAATACCTCTATAGTTACAGAATTAACCCATTTACAGTTTTATGATGAGTAATAAGGTGGATTTGTATAAAATTTTCTTAATTTTTCGCCTTGAAGCAACCTTGCGTTAACAAAATATTTGTAAACGTTAAGTTTGACTTCCTCACAAATATTTGTCATTAGCTCACGAGAATCATCTTTGTTGTGGCTGGAACGGATGGATTAAAAATTATATTTGCAAGTATCGAAGTAAAAAAAAAAACAAGTTTGCTTGACCACATAACTGAAATAAAATTTCTTAAGGTCCATCTAGCTCATATCTCCCTCTCAACGGATGTTCGCTTAGCCCGATCACACTTTTTGTAACGCTCTCGTCACACATTCACCAGCTTACTCCCCAGGTCAAGCGTGCGTAAAGAAGTTTTACTTCAGAAATATATTATGGAAAAAAACCAATTCACAGCTGTGACGCTAATAGTTCAAGAAAAAAAATAACATTAATATCTCTGTTTTTATTTTATATCTTAACGTCCTTTATATTTTTATATTTCATTGTCCCGTGACAAATGTTTACGCAAATTATTTGTGTACTGTATATGTGTATATAGGCTGGATGAGGATTGCGGAAGACCGGGATGTCTGGCGCGAACTTGGGGAGGCCTATGTCCAGCAGTGGACTGCGATAGGCTGAAGTAAGTGAGTGAGTATATATGTGGGTATTATTAATGCATGTTTTGGTCGTGGTCACAAGCAGAATTTACCTACAATTGGAAGCTAGTTCTATATTTGAAATTATATTTAAAGTTCTAGAAAAAAAAAATGACGTATTTTGTCCCGAAACAGACAATTCAAATATTTATCTAATAAATATTTGCAATGCTTATTCTTTAAATAGACAAATTATTACTAACTAAACAAATACACGTAAAGTTCATGGCATTATCATCGCGTGATATTGTGACGTAGCTCCTATGTACATTATTTACCTACATTTTATGTTAAATGATCGTAACTCGTCATTGTGTTGACTTTATTTACAAAATTTCTCAAAAATTATTTAAAAAGAAATTTCAGTCAGAAAAAAAAAATATATATATATATATTAGATAACAAAATAGTTATAATTGTGATCTTTTTTCATACAACTAGGTCGGCAAACAAGCGTACGGCTAAGGGTAAGCGATAATCGTAGCCTATAGACGCTTGCAGCAACAAAAGCATCGCAAGCGCGTTGTCGACCCTGCCCCCAATCGCCGCCGGAGCTCTATTAGAGTCACCTTACTCACCATAGGAACACTACAGTGCTTGAGAGCAGGTGGTACATATTATTTTGCTGTGATCTACGAGACGATGAAGTTTTCATTTATGCCTACGATCATCTCTTTGAGATTCAAATTCGCTATTGATGTTATTGGAGTTTGTGTTTGTATTTGTTTTGATTATGATAAGCTATACTTCACTCCTTAAGAAACGATATAAAGATGCGTGGTATGAAAAAGGGGAGTAAGAGGGTAAAATAGTGTGAAACACATAATTTTTTTTTATATCGCGGGAATTATTTTATCTTAAAAGTAAATAACCATCAAAAAGAAACGTTCAATTTCATGCTTTCGTTCGAAAGTTATAAGTGTACATATATTTCGAAAATAAATTTTTATTTATATAGACTTGTATTTAAAAGAATAGCAATCACCATACGAGTGATCATCATCATCATCATCATTTTAGCCTATCACAGTCCACTGCTGGACATAGGCCTGCACAAGCTCACGCCAAAAATGGTGTGAACTCATGTGTGTTGCCCATAGTCACCACGCTGGGCAGGCGGGTTGGTGACCGCAGGGCTGGCTTTGTCGCACCGAAGATGCTACTGCCCGTCTACGGCCTGTGTATTTCATTGCCAGTAGTTGGATGGCTACCCCGCCATCGTTCGGCTTTTTAAGTTCCAAGGTGGTAGTGGAACTGTGTTATCCCTTAGTCGCCTCTTACGACACCCACGGGAAGAGAGGGGGTGGCTATATTCTTCATTGCCGTAACCACACAGCAATACGAGTAATGCTACGTTTCCCAGACAGAGTAATAAATATAAAGAAAGGTCCACCAAGCCGTCTAGTAACATTAAAATCGAGTAACCCTAAGGATATTTTTTCATTATCGTAAGTGCGTTTGCTCTGCGAATATTACCGTAATTCTGAAATTATACCGAAATAAAATTCCTGTGAGACGGGATACAATATTAAAGTCACGGAATGGTTGAAATATAGCCCCTTATGTCATTATAAATTATGTCTAAATAAAAAAAACGTAAAAGTTTTTGAGTGCTTTTGAATTATATAAATTGGTATCTAGAAAAAAGTCGTTAGTAATTAGTTAGTCCACGCATCGAGGTTTTGCTAAAAACCAAATTTTTTGATTAGGAGAATATATATCGACCAGGTTGCCTATCAAAATGTGGCCGCTAGTCTAGTCTATTCATAATTTTTTTTGACAAAACCTCGATGCATTCACATACGAGAGAATTAGATAGAATACATTAATAAATTACATGCTTAAAACACGTAAGCGACGCATGGCGCTTACGACCTTTTTCACGAGATCACAGCTGATCAACGTCGATAGAACAAATCGCATCGACCTTCCTACGACTTTTCAGTATTTGTACTTCTGCAGTGTGTGAATTGCACATACACACTTTTACTTTTTTTTGTTGTCATAGTCTTATGATGATCTAAATTCTAATAGAGCAAGATTAGGCAGTATGATCTAACTCCTGACTTTATACTAAACTGGGGATTATTAAGAAATAAGGACAGAAGAACCTTAAGGAACGATTTTTTATACGCAAAACATTGAGACAACTTACATTCAAAAATATAATCGACCCGAGAACCTCCTCCTTTTTTTGAAGTCTGTTAAAAAGAGGAGATGCATTAAACAACGCTGTGTGGTATCTTTTAGAAGGAACATGAAGATAAAAAACCGACCAAGTGCGAGTCGGTCTTGCGCACCGAGAGTTCCGTACAATCAAATTTATTAAAAATATTTTGATTATATGATGTAAATAAAAATTTATACCTTTCGCAATTTTTACTTTGTCTGAGCTATAAGACGTTGCTTCTTACCAAATTTCAAGATTCTACGCTCAAGGGAAGTACCTGTAGGTGTTGATTCCCTTGCGAGTATCGAAATTTTGCAGCATAAACGGCTGTATCTTTTGATTGCGTTGGTTTAGAACTTTGATTTATTCACAGCTCTAGGGAACAGTAGACTTGAGTATTTGATATGAATTTTAGCTTGATGCCTCCACGTGTTCCTGAGAAAAACGGTCTTGACGGACAGACGGACAAGAAAGTGATTCTGTAAGGGTTCCGTTTTTTCCTTTTGAGGTACAGAACCCTAACAATAATAAAGAATACATCTATGTATATGTATTAGTTATTAAACTAATAAGCACCATGACACAAAGTGCTCTGAAACATTTTTCTTCATTACAATTATCCCATCGTTAACCAGAATACGTGACGCATATCTTCAGGAGGAGTCATCGCTACCGTTCCAACAACTACTGTGTTAGTCATTACAACAATTACGTCCGGGGACCGCTCGACCGTACTAGACAGTACTGGATTGAAAAAACGTCACACGGTGAAACGTACTAGAAATAATCGGTCTTAGTACTGAATTGAACAAAACACGCAGTGAGCGACTGCTGAATACAGGCTTCTAATCCGTTAAGAGCGACAAAGCGAGCCCTGCGGTTACTAACTTACCTGCCCAGCGTGGTGACTATGGGCAAAACACACGAGTTTACACCATTTTTGGCAAGAACTTGTAGAGGCCTGTGTCCAGCAGTGGACTGCGATAGGCTGAAATGATGAATCTGTTAAGAGACAGGGGGTGCAGGGTTAATTAACCATGTTCTTGAATAACGTGATTCAAAATACATATTTATGTATAGTTAAAATGTGTTAAATGTATGTTCACGCAAATCGTTCATCTATCCATTTGTATTCACGGCTTCCAAGAATGCTTCAAAAGCTTGGTTGACGACGCGTTGTGGGTGCTATCTCCGTTCATGGCAAACATTTGTATAGGCGATACAATTGTTTGTTGTGGTCTGCGAATTTGTGTTTGTGTATTGTATGTGTCTCCGGACGCAGAAACCCAGATACAAAAATAAATCCTACGGGGTCTTTAAGCGTGAGGCGTTTATGAACACAACAATAAAGGAATAGAGATTAATCAGTAAGGTCGAGATTACAACCTCAATTGAATTTTTTAGACCGTAGAAATAGTATGTATTTTAATGTCAACCCTTAGCTAATACTAGCTAACATTAAAATTACGATAAACGTACACAAACATGTTTATTAACTTATCAGTGCCTGAACAAGATTTGAGAAAAAATGCACTAAAATATTATATAACATGCACGGTACCGACCAATGTTTTGAACTAAATTAATAACCAGTCGGTTCTGAGATTAACAAGGCAACAAACTTTTTAAGTTTATAATCTTATATATAAACTCCTCCGAAACAGCTGGACCGATTTTTATGAAATTTTGTGTGCATATCGGGTAGGTCTGAGAATCGGCCAACCTCTATTTTTCACACCCCTAAGTTATAAGGGGGTTATTAAGGGGGTTAATCACATATACAGAACAACGTTTGCGGTGTCAGCTAGTCTATCCACTGAGAACTGATTTTACGAAACTCGACCCCTAAGGGGATAAAACGGGGGTTGGAAGTTTGTATGAAAGTCCTATGTTTTTGAAGTAAGAGACTTGAAATTTAAGGTGTATGCTCTATAGATGGTAAGAAGGTGTCCAAATAACGTATCGTTAGAAATCAATTCCCTTTTGGAGTTAAAACGGGGGGATGGTAGGTTGACTCACTCATCACGAAATCTCCGAAGCTATAACACTTACAAGCTTGAAATTTGGCAGATAGGCTCCTTATAGAGCGCAAACATCCGCTAAGAATGAATTTTACGAAAATGGACCCCTAAGGGGGTAAAATGGAGGTTGGAAGTTTGTATGAAAGTCTTATGTTTTTGAAGTTACAGACTTGAAATTTAAGGTGTATGCTCTATAAATGGTAAGAAGGTGTCCAATTAACGTATCGTTAGAAATCAATTCCCTTTTGGAGTTAAAACGGAGGGATGGTAGGTTGACTCATTCATCACGAAATCTCCGAAACTATAACACCTAAAAACTTGAAATTTAGCAGATAGGTTCCTTATAGAGTGTAGACGTCCATTAAAAACGAATTTTATGAAACCCTAAGGGGATAAAACGGGGGTTGGAAATTTGTATGAAAGTCCTATGTTTTTGAAGTAAGAGACTTGAAATTTAAAATGTATACTCTATAGATAGTGAGGAGGTGTCCAAATAATGCATCGTAATCTATATATATAAAAGAGAAAGGTCACTGACTCACTCATCACGAGAACTCAAAAACTGCTGGATGGTCCATTCATCCAGGATGGACAAAGATGAAATTCGGCAGAGAGGTAGATTATAATTAGTAGACGTCCGCTAAGAACGGATTTTGCGATATTCCACCGCTAAAGGGGTTTAATTGGGGTTGATAGTTTGTATGAAACATATACAGCAAGGTCGGTTTAAAGCAAAATAACAGCGTTGCAACCCTATGTGTTCAAGAAACATTTATATTGATCACTTATAAGTAGTACAAAAAAATATATTTTTTACAATATCTAAACCTTTACGTTGCTAGGATACTTTTTATTTACCCCTGTCATCACGGAGTCACGGAGGAGCGTGCGTTACGCTATTCTATGACATATAGTTACGTAGAACCATATTAAAAACTAAATTGCATGCAGTATATTTAAACATATTTACACTACAATACTATATTATTACTACATTATTTCATACCACAATTCTGACGAATTCAACGAACCATTTTGTTAAACGCGACGCGCGCTTCACGCGGTCGTAGTCGCGGGCAACAGTTAGTGTATTATAAAACAAAGTCCCCAAAAGTGTATGTGATCGATTCCCTCAAAATCTACGGAACGAATTTTCATGCGGTTTCACCAATGAAGAGAGGGCTTCAAGAAAAAGCTTACGAAACGGATAAGCCGATTATGATTAGAGTTTCACTGGAAGTTTGCCGAGAAAACTTTGTGTCACGCTGATTTCAACGCGGGCGAAGCCGCGGGCAGAGCTAGTATTAGTATAAACGTACATATTTGTCATTCAAGTCGGACGTTTTCAGTCTGAAGCGGCAACATCAAGAATTTGTCACGTGTAAACACAATGTCACTCATTACGTTTAATTTGCAAACTCACAACGCGTCGCCTATTAGCAGCAATGTTACGTACTATAAAAACAAATATGGAAATATTTATTCTAGATTATATTTTATTTAAATGACGTTTTAGTTAAATATTTAAATAAAGTCTGTATTTACTATTTATATACTCAAATACTGTTACAATTACTATTTTAATATTTTGTGTAACATAGCTCTTCATCCTATCTTACTATATCTTTTATTTAAATAAAAATGAATTGCTAAATACATCGCTAAGCGTACTGAATTTCCAAAACGGTTGGCCATATTCTGGCCGAATTTTTTTCTCAAATTATTTACTACTTTGTAGAAGATTATTACGGAATAAAATTATAAAAAAATAGAGCGTAAAATTAGAACATTTTTTAGAACTTAAGGTTATTAAAATTTTACACCTTCGATAGTTCACAAGACAGGACGACTGTGGGGCCAGCGAGTTTCTTAATAATGTGACGATGGATTGCCACAGTAATTTTGACAACTACGCTAGTACTAGAGGTAATGAATTCGAACTCTGCTCCCAATATAAATAATTACGTTTGTATAGGTCGTACTGATCTGGGCTTATCTGTTTGTGTTATGTTTTCCACTTTAAGACACGCGGTTCTAATTCAACAGAGGGGCCTTTGGTGTGCAACGTTTATTTATAGTGTTACGAACACACAAAGAAACTAGCGCCATCTAGCGGTAACCATCGAAACCACACAAAGACAGCGATAACATGAAATTCTCTACTCAATACTAGATGGCGTTAGAGGTACTATTGTGGAACTATATAGAAGTATAGTCTCGAAAACCGGGTACATGCGCGAACTTTCCAGAATGGTCTGGGCCTCGTCTCGGCCGATATAAATAGCCGCAGCGAGGCGAGCGAGACAGTTCAGTTTGAGCGATCTTCGAGGCGACTTCAAGAGTGAAAACTAGTGATCAAGAGTGGTACCAGCGAAACCTACGACATTGGCTACGACTGAGGACATTGTGAGTGCTTAGTGTTTGAACTTAGTGCTTAGTGTTTAAACCTAGTGCTTTGTGTTGGACCTAGTGCTAGTGAATAAAGTCTTGAAAAGAGTCAGCAGGTATTTCTCTCCAAATCCTTCGAACCCTAACACGTAATAACTGGTGTCAGAAGTGGGATTTGGAGATGCCATTGACTCCGAGAGAAGACTCCAAGGACTTCAAGGGCGTCAGGACAAGGGCACAACGAGCTGCGGAGGCCACACCTACTGGGGACCAAGCTCCGCCCACCATGGACCAAGCCCCGTCCACTGACCCCATCTACCATGCCCCGCCCACTCAGGCTCAGGCCCCGCCCACTCGGGCCCAGGCCCCGCCCACTCAGGCTCAGGCCCCGCCCACTTTGTCTCAAGCTCCGCCCACTGGATCCGCCTACCTTACCACGTCCACCAGCGACACCGTAGCTTCTACAGACTCTCAAGTGGCTCTTCAATTAGGAAATTTAATTAAATTAATGGAGCTGCAAAGGGCTGAAATTCGTGCTTTGCAAGAATCACAAGAGCAGCAAAGGGTTGAAATTCGTAGTGCTTTGCAAGAATCACAAGAGCAAACAAGTTTCAAATTGCAAGAATCACAAGAGCAGCAAAGGGTTGAAATTCGTAGTGCTTTGCAAGAATCACAAGAGCAAACAAATTTCAAATTGCAAGAATTACAAGAGCAACAAAAAGAGCTCCAAGAAAAAACGCTTTGGGCTGTAAAAGATGTTAGTGACGCGGTGACTAAGCTTCGAAAAGATGTCGACGTAGTGGAAAAACGAGTTACCGGGTTAGGATTGGATCTTGAAAATGTGAAAACCGGCCTCGCTGAACTACAGAAGAGAGTAGTACGCCTTGAAACCATGAGAATCGCGATGTCTAGTGGAACTACCGGAGTGGGGCAAGGAGCAAAAGTGAAAGTGCCTCCATACGACGGCACTACTTCGTGGAACGCTTATCGTCGACAATTCCAGACTGTTGCTACTGCCAACGAATGGACGGAAGAACAATGCCTAACCGCTCTCACTGTTGCGCTCAGGGGGCAAGCTTTGTCGGTTCTGGAAGCACTGCCACATACGGAAAATGGGTTCCAAGACTTGATGGAGGCACTTGAATCCCGATACGGGGATAGACATCTGGAGCACGTGTTCCGTGCCCAACTGCGTGACAGAGTTCAACGCCCAGGAGAAGGACTACAACAATGGGCGTTGGAAATCGAAAAACTCGTTAGGAAGTCACACCCAGGAGCAGACACCAAGATGGTAGACACGAATATTGTTCAAGCATTTGTCGATGGAATCAAAGACCTGGAGGTCAGAGCTGCAGTGAGGCTTCGTCACCATACATCGTTAAAGGAAGCATTAGGGCATGCTTTGGAGGTCGAGGCTGTTCGCCATGATATACGGCATAAGATCCGCGAGGTTTCTGAGGAAGTCAAGGTAGTTAAGGCTCCTACGAAGAAAAGTTCTGGAGTCATGTGCTACAAGTGTGGCGAGAGGGGCCATCTTCAGCTCAACTGTCCGCAGAAGAAGACCCAGATAGCACGGATGAAAAGGATAGAGGAACAAATAGAGGAGCTGAAGAAGCAAAGGGCTTCGCCTCCTGCTCGGGATCAGGAGTATGACTTCAAGACGAAACACCGCAGCGGAAAGTTGTATGGGAATGCCGACGCACTCTCACGAAGGCCGTGTTCGGAAGACTGCAAACATTGTGTTAAGCAAGAATCTAATGAAGTAACATTAAAGCTAACAAGAACAAGTCCTTTGGGTATCTGGGAGAGTGATGCTATGAGGGAGGCTCAAGAAAGAGATGACGACCTTCGGCACATCATCACATGGAAGAAACGGGGTGACGTAAAACCTATCTGGAGTGAGGTTGCACCCACTGGCGCTGTCACTAAGGCGTACTGGGCTCAATGGGACAGTCTGATACTTCAAAACGGAATACTCTACCGGAAATGGGAGAAGACTAACGGCAGAGAGTTCCACCTTCAGATAATTGTCCCAAGAACGAGAGTACCAGATGTTCTCCGCGAAATACATGATGGCGTATCAGGAGGTCATCTAGGTGTCAAGAGGACGTTAACAAAAGTGCGAGAACGATTCTACTGGTTGCATTGTCGAGATGACGTACAGGATTGGTGCCGCAAATGTACTACTTGCGCTGCTGTAAAAGGACCACAGACCAGGAGCCGTGGGAATCTGCGGTTGTATAACGTCGGTGCACCGTGGGAACGAATTGCAGTTGACGTAGCGGGGCCATTTCCTGTAACGGAATCAGGAAACAAGTATTTTATGGTCGTCATGGACTACTTCACCAAATGGCCCGAAGTGTTCGCCATACCAAACCAAGAAGCTACAACAGTCGCTTCTAAGTTAGTCGAAGAAGTGATATGTCGCTTTGGTGTACCTCTAGAAATCCATTCTGATCAGGGCAGGAACTTCGAATCGCAAGTATTCCAGGAAGTGTGCAGAATTTTGGGTATGCATAAGACGAGGACCACCGCGTACCGTCCACAGTCTGATGGAATGGTTGAGAGATTTAACCAGACCCTTGAGAGGCATTTAGCGAAATTGGTAGACGACAAACAAAAAGATTGGGACAAGTATATACCGCTCTTCCTTCTGTCGTACCGAACCGCCGAGCATGAGAGCATAAAAGCTACCCCGGCGTATGTGAATTACGGTAGAGAATTACGAATACCAGTAGACCTATTGACTGGAGGGTCACCGGAGGAACCAAATACCGTACAAGACTATGTCAGCGATTTAAGGGAAAAAATGCGCTATATACACACCTTGGTTCGGGAAAATGGTTTACAGTCAAGTGAGAACATGAAAACTCGATACGACCGGAAATCGAACACGAGCGGCTTCAAGGAAGGGTCACTGGTGTGGCTGCATAACCCAACCCGCCGGAAAGGGAAATCGCCAAAGTTGCAGACCAAGTGGGACGGTCCATACAAAGTGGTTACCCGACTGAATGATGTGACTTACAGGATTCAAAAGCAACCAAGAGGGACATTCAAAGTGGTACACATAGACCGTCTGGCGCGTTACCATGGCAGTAACAACGATGCTCGGGACGAGCATCTCTAAGAGGGGAGTAGTGTTACGAACACACAAAGAAACTAGCGCCATCTAGCGGTAACCATCGAAACCACACAAAGACAGCGATAACATGAAATTCTCTACTCAATACTAGATGGCGTTAGAGGTACTATTGTGGAACTATATAGAAGTATAGTCTCGAAAACCGGGTACATGCGCGAACTTTCCAGAATGGTCTGGGCCTCGTCTCGGCCGATATAAATAGCCGCAGCGAGGCGAGCGAGACAGTTCAGTTTGAGCGATCTTCGAGGCGACTTCAAGAGTGAAAACTAGTGATCAAGAGTGGTACCAGCGAAACCTACGACATTGGCTACGACTGAGGACATTGTGAGTGCTTAGTGTTTGAACTTAGTGCTTAGTGTTTAAACCTAGTGCTTTGTGTTGGACCTAGTGCTAGTGAATAAAGTCTTGAAAAGAGTCAGCAGGTATTTCTCTCCAAATCCTTCGAACCCTAACACGTAATAATAGTAATTTCTTATTATCTACTGTTTAGTGATAACTCGTATTAAAATCCATATGTTTTTCATTATACTTTTTTTTTCAAAAAATCAAAAAACAAATCTACTAATTCTAAATTATTTTATACACATTGAAACAAACGTATAACTTATAGTATAAAGTTATATATGAAAACTTTTTAAACTGCAAACAATTGAATTCATAAAAAATCGGTTCGTTCGACATTACAATTTATATGACTCTATCCTATACTTATGCAATATGATACTTTTAAAATACCTAACCTCGGGATCAAACGAAAACATATGGTCTATTGAGATCTTTTTATCACTTGGGTAAGTCTGATGCAATAGGTGACTTTAATATAGTTCGCTGATAGACCAATTTAGTTGTAAAAAAATCAAGTTTTTATTTTATAACAACATTTGCTGACGAGCTGTATTTGCGTTATTTCACGAATGTTTTGATTTTCACTAAGCCTATAACAGCATTTAAGCGAGCTAAATATGAGCCCTACGTTCAAGATCTGTACATTCCAGGTATTAAGCTATTTGCCCCAATAGGAAGTTTACGATGTATATCTTTTTTTAAGAAAAAAAAGAACATTTAAATAAAATTCTAAACGCCTAAACACTGGCGCTCAAAGTTTCGATTCCCGCTCGGAATGAATTTTATAGCTGTAAAAATATTTGTTACCGGTATAGGTGTCCTTGTGTTGTTGGGTCTCTTCATAGTTTCTCGGAGAGCACGTAAAGCTATCGATCCTGGTTGTTATTATGATTATTATAGACGCCTGAGAAACTGACGCCTGAATCGTTAGTTATAGTAGAAAATATCTTCGCTAGTCACAGTCGAGTAGCGAAGATATTTTCTTCGACCATACTCCAGTGGGTTGTTAATTTTCGGCCGTTGGAGTTCAGTCTTGCCTGGCTTGGAAGCGGGACGCTCTTGGACCCTGTGTCCCCATCTCAGATGGTAGACTGGTCCGGTTCCGTCCCTTAAGTGGGGTGGCCGGCTGGGAGTCGGGGAGTCTTTGGGTGGCTTGAGACCCCACACGTCGGGAGGGGTGGTCTTGTGGGTGCTGCTCCTCTAGGTGCTGGGGCCCGGACATTCCCATTCCGGCTAACCGCCGGGGCGAGGTGGTGCATGCTAGCGCGATCCCATCTCTTCCCACTCAGGCGGAGGTCTGCGCACACGTGGTGGTTTTTAGTCAGTAGGAGTCTGTATCGGTATCCATGAGAATTTTGTCCACGTAAAAAATAAAGTCTGAATCAATTAATCAGTCAATCTATAGGTGCCGCTGTTATTATTTTCCTTTACGTATCACTAATTACGTAATTACGCATTCAATTTACGCATTTAGATATAAAAACTATTAGTAGTTTTATGTTATCAAACAAAACAAAGCCAAAATATTTCCTGTTTCGTTATGGTATAGATTTAGTCAAGGTTTTCGAATTGTTTTATTATGATAGGATATTTTACGATTTTATCAACACGTGTTCATAATCTTGTTTCATTTTCATAACAAGTTACCATTACAAGTAAAGTGTACATAACAATAACATAGATAAATTAATTTTAAAAAATAACGAATTATATTTTTTGCGTTCAATACCTTTTGTATTAGTGCTGAATAAGTTCACGATCCACGTAGTAGAAAGCGGAAACCGTAACTTATGGACGCCTGCAGCACCAGGGTAATTGTAACCGCGTTCTCGACATTACCCTTAATCCTTTCCTGCGATTCGTGCTACCATATCTATCATAGGAACACAACAATACTTCTGAGCAGTTGTTCAGCTTCGATCTTCTCGTTCTCGTGTCCCTGCTCTGAAATTTCTTGGAGGATATTCCCTACCTTATTTAGGAGTTGATGATATTATTAACCAATGATTTAATAATTTTGCCCTAGTTTCGAATGTTGCAATGTATTGACCGCACATAAAAAAACAGATTATTTTAATTTATATCTAGGTTAAAGCGATATCTATATTAAAATAATAAGCTGGTCAATTTATTTATTTTACTTCGTCGCTCTCCGGATCTGTATGTTTTGATTTAGGTTAATTATAGATGTGGAGCAGAAGGTATAGTAAGTTCGATGAGAGCATTTTCTATTTTATTTTTATTTTTGAAGTAAAACTTCTTTACGCACGCTTGACTTGGGGAGTAAGCTGGCGAAAGCGTGACGAGAGCGTTACAAAAAGTGTGATCGGACGAGGCGAACGGAAGCCGAGAGAGAGATATAAGTTAGATGGAGCTAAAGAAGTTTTACTTCAGCCGTGTTGTCTGTCACACTCGTTTTTATAAATAATGTAACACAATAAATAAAATTGGTACAAAAAATCCATAAACTAATAAAGTTTTCAATAATAAGCAGACCATAGAGGAGCTAAAAAGCCCACGTTTATAAGAAAAAAATATCGAAAAAAAGGAATCAAAAAGAAATCGAAATATGACAAGTGCCTACATACTTATATAATATACTTATAATAATATCATTCATCATCATCATCATTGGCCTTAGTCCGTCTATTGTAGATGATTTAGACAGTGTCAGACAGACACTGTGTCGCCTAGGACACTCTTCAGGAAAACGCAGATTTGCCTAAGCACTGCGCCACCCTCTCGACCTCACTGGCTAGGCCCACAGTACCCTGATGATTTTGAGTCAGCTTTATCCCTCGGTCGCCTTTTACGACCCCCCCGGGAAGAAAGGGGGTGGTGTTATTCTACTCGGCCGATACCACACGGCTCATATACATTATATTAATTAATAATAAAGATCATAATTAGTACTCTTAGGACCTGTGTCACCGGTTGCTGATAAACATATCTAATGTATAACGTAATCCAGTAGACGAGAAAAGTGTGCATTTAGGCTGTAACATACCACTGTTGGGCATAGGCCTCTTAGCCCAATAGTTGTCAAGAATGAAAGGTTAACATGAAATATTTTTAAAAATGAAATAAAAAAATTATAACATATAATATATTTCGTCAATAAAAAAAAATTTAAAACCATTGCAACATTTCTCATGACGAAATGACATTATATACTAAATTTCAAATAGCAAAACAAGTCACATCTTGGGCTGAAAAACAAAACAACTTAGACAACCAATTTTCATAATACAATGGAAATTTATAAAACAATAGACGATTCATTCGTGTCCTGATTTCACGTTGTCAGTAGGGCGAACCTTGACCTGCGGAGTCGTCTCCGTGGGCGCTGGAATTGAACTAACATATAATTCTTAGGGTTTATATACACATATAAAGAACTGGTTTTGTTTTTTTTTTTTTTATGACAAATAGGCAGGCATTTGACCACAATCTCATCTGATGTTAAGTGACGATGCGGTCGAAGGTGGAGCATGCCTGCCTAATAACAGCCTATTCACTCTGGCTTGAAGGCACCCAGATTGTATCGTTCGGAAAATATAGACGCGGGCAACGAGTTCCATTCCTTAGCTGTGCGCATCAGGAAAGTAGAGCTAAAGCGTAAAAAGTAAAGTAATTTTATTTTTCAAGTAATTTTAACTAGAGGTAAACATGATGACATAACTACGTCACGATTTCATTATGATCGCTTATACCACGCCGCGCTTATAGATCGCCCCACTGCTTAAGTTTTGTAATGGTATCTGCTATCGATCTACCAATAAATACTAAAGGCTACATACTCAACGGACCCCGTAGATTTTATCTTGTGACCGGGGTCCGGAAACATTCGTAGGTAATACACAATTACAAACGCTCACACCACGGCAAATATCCGGAATGGCCAATGCAAATGTTTGCCATGTGCGAGAATCGAAGCTGTAACCACCAGGGCACCAGCGCAATAGCAAGACAGTGCTGTGTATATATAATCGTACAAGCATATGCAAAAAAAATATTTTTTATATGAATTTATATTAAATCACACCAAAGTGCTTAAAAGGCGTACGTGCTCTCTGACGTCATTTTGTTATATTATTTCTTGTGATGGTAGTGGAGCTTGATAGATAGGTTTTAAACCGTGACATCCACGTATCAAATATTCATATCGCGGTCATGGTGTGGTATCGAGTGGGTAGACTCGATAAGTGATAATAGGCGGCTATGGGCGGTTCGCTGCGGTTGCATTTGATTATGTGGAACTCCTTAGCAATTCACAACTCGCTCGATCGTGTCTAACATACGTAATACATTATATTTATATAAACAATGATAGTATAATAATAATATACTGTATTACAATAATATATACTCATACCAAGAAAATGTACCAATGTGATATTAGGTATGTGTACCACTTATTACATTCTTTCACCTATACGGAAAAAGAGACCTATTCACAGCAGTGAGATGTCAGAAACTGAAGCCGCTTAATATAAATAATACTCGTATATTTCATTTGTATTTCTAAGGCGAATCTATAGTTCAAGAATCAATTACAGACTCACACAGATAATAATAGTACAAAGTACTGTTTTATATTCTTCCTATCCTTAATCAAGTTATTTATCAAATAGATAAACAACCGCTAAAACACTCAACGCTCCCCAGTAGAAATTGTCCTATATATCGGGTCCGAAAATATACATACCTAATACACAAGCTCAAACTCTGAGACCACGCCAAGCATCTGTATTATAACTACTCGTACAAATGTTTGACGTGAGCGGGGATCGCTCCCGCGACTGCCAGCGCACCATCAAGTAGTATAAACTACTGTTATACAAACGCGTCCTAAGAGTAATATTCTAGAGAAAATATAGACATGAGAAAGAGTACTACATGCTCTTTTTTTCTAAATGAGACAGTTATTACAAATAACATATAACATTCATAACCCACACAATAGTATTGTGGATTAAAAAAAAGAAACGACAGACGCGGTAATCAGAACGCACCGTATTTAATCTTTTAGTCCTTAGGGATTATCCGGAAAATATAACTTACGAACTTGGGACGGGAAGGGTATTAGTTTCCATCAGAGGGCTGTATTACTTCGGCTTTTGCAATGTTGTTTGCTAGGGCACATAATATGAATCAGCATAACTTAATGGATTCGGTAGTTAAACCGAAGTTAATTTGGGTTGATTAAATACACAACGAGTTATTAAAGTGACGTCTTTCCTTTCAGAGCCATATATAAATATATGGAGGTATGCCATAGCCTTAGGTTTCGATTCTCGCTCGGACCTGATTGTTAGTCCATGTGACTCTTCCCACCGTGCCTCGGAGAGCACGTTAAGCTGTCGGTCCCGGTTGTTATCATGTACACCTGTACCGATCGTTACTCATATTAGGGAATATATCCACCAACCCGCATTGGAGCAGTATGGTGACTCTGATCCTTCTCCTACATGGGGAAAGAGGCCTATACCCCAGATTACTGAATAGTTACTACGTCCATAGATAGAAGCGATACCATAGCCTAAATATTATGAATTTAATGTTATGAAAAAATAAATAAAGCTGTATTAGTAACTACTACACATTACTTCGTAACTTTAAAATTGACAAATTTGAATTAAAAAAAGTTATTGAGAAGACATAGGAAAATTGACTAATATAAATAACCGACTTAACTGTAAAACTCAGGTGAACCGATCATTGACACGACACTAACGTAACAAGTACACGCGACGGTAATTTTATAAATAACAAATTATTTTATTATTTTTATTAAAGCTTCAGTGCAAGTAAATTACATATTAAGGTTATAATATCGATTCTGATATCACAGTTAAATGGAAGGTGATCATTTTCGAAACATGTTGTATACAAATATATAGATACATATAGATATACAAATGTTTATGTTATGAGAGAAAGCTCTCGAACATTATATTATATGTAACAAAAGAATTAATAATAAAATTATAATAATTCTAATTTCATTGTGTATTTTCAAAATCATTTATGTCGCTAGCCTATCCCTACTAATATTATAAATGTGAATGTAAGTTTGTTTGTTACGCTTACACGCGAAAACTACTTAATCGATCATCATAAAACTCTGTACACATATTCTTGGAAGTATTAGAAGTAGCATAGGATACTTTTTATTTAAAAAAAAAATCGATGCGAGCGAAGTCTCGGGTAAAAGCTAGTTAAATATAAAATAGGCTATTTAACAAGAGACCTTATACACTTTTAAAATTATAAAATGGATCGAAAAAATTCGAATAACAACTTAACTTAGTAAAGTGGTTATTAAAATATTATACATACATTTAATTACTTGGAAATAGCCTATACATTGTTTTTTCGTAGTAATAGTATTCGAATTAAAGGTGAATCCTTATCAATATTTAATGTGTTATCTATGGCCTAGATTGATACTGGGTCAGTCCTTGACCCGTGTTATCGGTCACCATGACCACGGCAACACAACACCACTGTGGTACAATTAATTTTGTCGAAGGTCTATTCGTTGCATTAATAAATACTTCTTATGACATTATGTGAATAATTATACATTTTTTATTTAATACGTAAATTTTATATATTTTTTCATAACAATTCAACAGCTTTATAATTATAACTTTTTTTTAATACTTATTATATGTATAAAGGGGAATATGATGGTGAATAAGACAATAAAAAACGAGTGTGCTTTAGACCACGCGACTGAAGTAATACTTATTTAGTTGACCCTACAGTAATATACGGAACGTAACTCTATCTTCACTAACTTATATATCTCTCTCTCAATTTCCGTTCGCCTCGCCCGATCACACTTTTTGTAACGCCCTCGTCACGCATCCACCAGCTTACTCCCCAAGTCAAGCGTACGTAAAGAAGTTTTCAATAACATCTTCTTTGATATGTCAGATACCTTTATATACATTATCCCGTAGCCTCTAGCCTTATTTTCTAAGTCGTCAATATAATAAGAGTAAAAACGTATTTACAAACACTTTAAATTTCTTGATACAAAATTAAAGGTTATGAATATCAAAACTATCTTATTTTAAGGACACAAAAACAAATGACTGAAAAAATAGTTTCTTAAAAATTGTGTCAAGTGAAAGAGACCATGGGAGATAAACAAATATACGTGATTTATTTTTATTCGGGTCGACCATGATTATTGTTATTCTAAATTATGTATACGTATTTATGAAACTTATCTTTCTTTACATATGTTACTATTTTTAAACATAGCAGCGTACAATAATGCAGTCGAGTTGAGAAGCTCTTTGTTCAATTTTAAATTCAAAGTATCGCTATATTATTTTTGATGCATTCTGTAAATAGCAAAAATTTTTAATTGAACTAAGGGACCCTTTTTCCTTACGCTGGTTATGCTACAAACCTCGCACCGCCCCATGCATCGTGTGTACGGTTCAACGAACTGAAGGGAGATGAAAACTGCATTGTTGTCACCCTACAGCATTAACCCTCTGGTGCGTTCTGTAATTAAAACGACTCGTGCATGCGGGAGATTGGTTTTCTTCTGCATAACGATGGAAATTTAGTTATTTTTAGATGGAAAATTGTTTATCAATAGAAAATTGTGTGATGGAAATTTTTAAACCGAATGTACAAATAAATGTGAATGTTTGTTTTTTGTAGTTATGGATTTCTTGAGAATATAGTTATAAATATGAAATATATAGTTACAAATATAAAATCATAGAATTTAGTTATAAAGATTTTCTCTTTTTTATACTTTTATACACATATACATCTATATACTACATCTACACACTCGTCTGTCTCTGAGAAAGGAGCTTAATGTTTGTGTTGTATAACAGCCGGTTAGTATACATATCTATATTTATACATATTTTTATGAATACGCGAACAATACGTGTGTAAATTCACCATTCTGCAGTGGAAAATTTCGGAACAGCGAGATTAAGCTTCCTCGTCCTTATGCCCAACAGTGGGATGTTACAGGCTGAATTGTGATCGTGGCGTATCTAAATATTAAGCCCAGACTCGAAGTTCCTATAACCCCAAGACCTGCAGCAGATAGCAGGGTTAACGCTGACTGCGCCAACTTTCTGTCAAATTTAATACAATTATAAATTTAATTCGTGGATTTTTTGTCTATAATTGTTCATTTTAAAGGCAAAGACACCTTTAAAACTTTTATTTTAATAAATAAAATAATAAGTTCATTTTTAGTTTTATATATATGTAACTAACTACATAATGTTGAAATTCTAGATATTTGTTGTAAAGGAAAGTAGCGCGCCATTTTCCAAACGAGTGTCGTCTACTCACTGGGAAGACTCAACCACAACGTATTATATAAGAATTAGAAATAAAAAAAACTTTTTATTTATTTTTCAATATACAGTTTTAAATAAAAACATAAATAAATATATATTGTAGTGAATGTATTCAGTTGCAGTTAATAACAGTTTGTATAACCTTATCGCATTCTTTTTATTTTGTATCCGGCCCTTGTCATTACTATCGTAATATACTTTTAAGATAAAAAAAATGTCAACAATATTGGCCTAGAAATATTTTCGAGAAAATCGGACAAACAAAATATTTCCATTTACACACACACACACACACATAAAGCTGTCTTTTATACATAATGTATATTTATTTTAATAATAATGTATGTTTTACAAAATCAAACTTAGTTTTTATTTACAGATGATTGTAGTACATTGATTTATAGATTTATCTTATAATGTCCATTGTTGTCCAAACCTACCTCTACGAGTATACCTCTCTAGTACCTACCTCTAGAGTACATAGAAGGGACCACTTAATCCACCACACTGCTTCACTGCGGGGATACTTTCTCTACCACGAGGAACGATTGCCATTAGGTCTCTCTGGTGTAAACCACGACCGGTTTTATATATTCCGTACGTACATCCAGACAAAAAAATATTTATATACATATACAAATATTTGGCCTATAAGCCGAATGGAACCATGACCGCCGGCGTATTAGTACTACTAAAACAAACTAAATATTTTTAAGACTTTTTTTACCTCGGTTTTTTAGTACCATTTGTAAAATAACATTTATTTTAATATTTCATACGATCCTAAATATTTAAAAAAAAAATACATAGCCTGTGTATCCACTCCGTCCGCACCGACTTACGTCACCGACTTCTAAGGAGCGCATAAATCGCCTTCAGCCTTTAAATCAAAATAAAATAATCATCAATCAGAGCTAAATAAAATAAATCTTCATTACGCGTTCGAGAAAGGGGAACGAACTGATAGTTGTCCAAGGATAAGATTAGCGGATATGGGTGTGTTGGTTTTTCGTTACCCCTACTACGAGTATTTGTCTCGAGGGAAAAAATATGCAGCTAACTGACGCTGGATGAATCTATTGTAACAATACGAATGGTAAGCATCAATTAGTAATTCATTTTAATTCTTAAATATTACGGTAATCGGTTTAAGGAATATGCTCTTTATGCACTGCGTAATACATCCCTACCAAAATTATAGCTGTCCTCTTAAACCTAGGGTTGCTCGGAAGACACGCGGTTTTAGCGATAAAGCAGACTTTTATGCATATATTTTTGTTGATATGTAGACCCTTTATCATCACTCATCTTTACTTCAGCCTGTTGCAGTCCACTGCTGGACATAGGCCTCCACAAGTTCGCGCCAAAAATGGCGTGAACTCATGTGGGTTGCCCTTAGTCACCACGCTGGGCAGGCGAAATTCTTTATGGTGGACAACAAAGAGTATAAAAAAAAAACAAATTATTATGACAGATAATATAAGTATCTGACATAGAGTAGAAACAGGCGGTGAGTAGGAAAAAGAAAAATCTTATACTAATATATAAGTAAGTTTGTTTGTAGGGTTATAATGACTAATAACTGATTAAAAAAAAAACTTTCTCTTTTTTGTTGGATACCGTCATATTTCAGATAGCTTTAACGACGACCGGTAAAATAGACCCTAATTTATTGTAGTATATGAGATATGCCATTGGATGAATGGTTATCTTTCGTTTTTACGAAAATCAACTAATCTCAAATCGATAACATGCAGTACAGATTTGCAAATGAAACGACTTCCCACTCCACTTTCCGCTTGCGTCAAACTCGTATTTCTGTTCGTAATTCATGTAATGTAACCTACTTGGATGCGACCCGGTTACAGTTGTTTTGTTTCTAATGTTAACGTAACACAACCCTTGAAAACGTGGGCGTTTTTATTTCAGATTACAGACTCGACAGATGAATATCGACAATGAATTTTATTATTAACAGTCGGTATTTGGGACAAAAGAACGCATGTGTTATGCCAAAAACATAAATATTTGCAATGTAATGAATGAGGTTTTAATTAAATTATTTATAGGTTATTTGTTAACGCTGTATTGTATAATACATTTCCAAGACTCTATCTGTCAATCTTAGGACCAATAAGATCGTATTTTTGTAGGTAAACAAAATTGAAAACTGTGCAAATGTATATTTAAAAATTAAGAAAAAAGATGTTAAATATAATATTGATTGATTGATTTAATGAAATATATAAAATAAAATCATAATAAAAAAAAATTTGGGTGTCGGCTCAGCCAGGCAACTGGTGTTTACTGATTAAAAAGAATTTCTTTTTCGAAATGATTGCTACTGTTGGCCCTACCGGCCATTACAGTATTACCGGTAAGAAGGGCCAGGTACCTACTAGACTCAGCCGCGAAGGCAAATGGGAGCCCTTTAAGAGGGATCTTACCCTGGTCCCCTTTTTATACCGCGATAAGACGATAGATTAAAAAAAACTCATTTACGATCTCTGACATAAAGTACTTTTTTAAAATAAAGCCTCTGTCTTGTTTTGACACAATCTATAATCTTAAATAGAAAAAAGAACTAAAGTCAAGTAGTCAAATCCTTATAATCTACAAACAATGCCTACCGAAAATAAAATGGTCGGAAGCGAGGCTGATAAGGAAACAGTATTGTATAACAATACCGACTGTGTTGCTATCTTCATGCGTTATATGTAAATAGTTTTTCATTGTTATACTAAAATAGATAAGTAGGAAAACTTTGTTCCATTTATAGAAGGCTATTGAGCCAGTGAGATATTTATACGTACCTACACGTATGCACCGGAAACAAACGCAGATAAACGTTATAATATGTAACAATGGCTGAATATATAATTACGCAAACGGGAAATAAAACAAATAAAAAGGTTATATATGAAATACTTTAAAAGTGAAAAAGGTTTTATTGACTTGTAATTAATTTATGTACATGAAAGATAGATTTTTTTTACAGAAAATTTTAGTTGAGTTTCGCTAGTTTGTAGAGCTGTGGTTATTTTTTCAATATGTATAGATATTTATTTAACACCTAATATAAAAATTCTACTAGCATAAAAAATTGTTTTATGTATCATGCTAAGTAGATCATACAAAGAACTTTATTTGGCGGACTAATTTTATTTTAAATATTTATAAAATTGTGGTCTATTCAGATTACAAAGATATTAATTTTTTAGTATATTCCCTCTATTTCGTATTAAGTTTATATCTCGTATTTTATATCTATATCTTAACAAATATTTTATTTTTACCAATAAACTTCACTCTACACATATAAGTACTAATCTTTTTCATTTCTAGGAACTAAATAGCAGTGTATTGTATCCACTATCACTGCTTTTTCGCTAATGAATTACTTTTTGTTCGGAACACTGGAATTTTCTGACGCTAAATCAACTTTATTGGACTAGTTGTTCCCACGGACTTATCTGTACGGGTACTAAATTTAATATATTACCTTTTTGCATACAAATCAATATAATAATAGACAACAATTTGGTTTTATTGTTTCTTATTTCTTTTATTCTTAAATCTATTCTGTTCAAAATTATTAGTTTTGTGAATTTTGTGATATTAGTTGAAACAGTAGATTTAATTCAATAGGATAAGAATATTAAGATTTCTTAATATTTAATTAAAAAAAAAGTGCGTGCGTACAAAGCACACAGTGCACATAAACTAATTTTGAAGTCTCGTTTATATTTATACAAATCTAAAGCTTTAGATTTCCGTTCCCGCGCCATCGACAAAAACGTTGCCGTTTATCCAAAACGTTGCCATTTCATCCGGTCAATGTCAGGTAAAAATGAACTTTACTTATTTAACCCAAGAAATATAATAACATATAAAATGTAAACTACAATGCATGCACTAAGTACATATGTTAAACTACCCTTCATTTATTTATTTTATTTAGGACAACTTACAAAACATACACTGATAAATATGATTTACAAACGTGTTTTACAATATTTTGATAAGTGCTGCTTTATTTACAAATTGCTATACACTTAAAAAAAGGAAAAACAATAACAAAATGCTTATACGTAAAGAAAAAAACATAAACAAGATTCAAAATATTCTGTAAATCAAGGGCGACTACAATCGACTACCTACAAATAAATCCATATCAAAGTAACAATATCAGTCAGAATTTATTCAAAATAATGTTTCGAAAATAATGTTTCTAAAATAATACGTTTAAAATTGCTGAGACCGATATGCAAGATATCCAAGTCCTTATGGGTTTGAGACAAAACGTTATAAGTACGTGTTATTCTGTTTACTGGAGAATGCTTTCCCAGCTGGGTCTTAGGAAATAAACAAATATTAATCCTTAATTTCAGTCGAGTACATACATACATAACATACGCACATTTTACTGATGTAGTGCAAAGCAAGAATGATCTTGCTCAAAGTTTTTTTTTTTTTTTTATTGTTAAGGAACACAAACAGTTAAAAATAAACACATACAATTAAAGTTACAAACATAATACATAAACCAAAACTGTATCCACAAATAAGTTTAACACGATCAGCTTTCGCCAAAACTAAAAGCAAGAATACATTTGTTAAATAAATTAAAAATCAACATTAGCATTTAAAAACTAAATTAAGGCTACAACTACAGGCAAAGGAAGAAACATTACGAAACAACTATACAAAGAATTAAAAATTAAAAAATCAAAAAAGTAAAAAATTAAAAATTAATAATTAAAGGCCTGACATTGATTTGTTGCAAGTCAATTCTCTAACCCTACTCTTATAAAAATTAAGTGAGCACCAGAACTGGTCAATTGTTTTAAAATGTTTATTATATGATGAAGTTGCACGTGGAATGAATGTGTTGCCACCATACTTGGTTTTGGTCTTAGGTATATGGTACGACTCCTTTGATCGAGCACTAATACGTGGACATTTTATATCAATGTTACGTAATAAAAAGGGAGAATCAATATAATTATTAATAATTTTATATAAAAAGCACTGATCCCTTTCTAATCGGCGAACATACAATGGTTGAATAGGATTAGAAGTCAAGTCAGCTTTTAAGAGAAATTTACTCCTGCGATCCAGATGTTTCAAAAATTTTTTGTTTATTTTTTCGATCTTATTAATGTATTTTTTATATTGGGGATTCCAAACCACTGAAGCATATTCAAGTATAGGTAGCACAAATGATCTATATATTTCATTTCATATAATATTTATCCTCAATTTCAATTTTTTTTTTAAATTGATTAATCAAACTGACATAACTTTCTAGTTTATCTGTTAGGAATAAGTGTATTAGCAACAAGAAATTTTCTACATTGAAGGTTCCAGAGTAATAAAACTAATTGTATCGTGATAGTGCCCTTTCAGAGTTATGTGGAAATATTGAGAACCGCGTTGAAAATAATTTTTTATTGAAACTAACTTAATAGAATAATATTCTATCATTCTCGAACTATCTATTTTGACTATCTTACTATTTTATTTTTGATATTTGATTTTCGATTTTAACTTTGATTTAAACCTGTCTATGTTATATTATGTAATCAGATATGAGGTGTATTTAAATACTACGAATGTAAACTAAAATATTTGACAATTTCTGGTCATGATGCTGGACTAGATTATTCAATGTAATCGAACCTAAATAAAGGCATTGTGCATCGTCTCTTTTATTAAACTTATCACAAAAAATATTTAATTATCTATTACACGTTAAATTGCATTTTAAACGTAATCTACTTTTTTTCTTTTTACTTAAACCACGAAAAAGGTAATTTAATGTCATATTTATACTGTTCGAATTCCGCTAAATTAGTGCACATGCATTCAGCCTGTAACATCCCACTGTTGGACATAGACCTCTTTCTACATGTAAGAGAAGGATTGGAGCCTAATCCACCACGCTGCTCCAATGCGAGTTGGTGGATATTATCCCTACTATGGAATGTTATACTACTATGCATCATTGTTACTTTATAAGTTTTATAGATGGACAGAATATAAGTACTTTATTGCACACCACTAAATTTTTTTTAATATAAAACAGTTATTTAGACATTGAGATAGTATTTACAAAGGCGATCTTATCGCTTAGTAGTGATCTCTCGCAGACAACCTTTAGAAATAGGAAAATATGGATTGAAAAGGTAGGTGCAGCAGCGCAATTATCTGTATAATTTGTAAATAAAACATTACGCATGCAAACATGATGCATTTTCGTACCCTACATAATAAGTACAAAAAAAACATACTCAATTCATACACATATATACACTCAAACATACATATACATAAAATGTTTACATACATACATAACAAAAAATAATAATACTGTTTTCAAACAGTATTGTACCTGTTGGTGAGTAGAGGTGACCAGAGATCCTGGGGGGGATTGGGGATTGGGTCGGCAACGCGCTTGCGATGCTTCTGGTGTTGCAGGAGTCTATAAGCTACGGTAATCTCTTACCATCAGGTGAGCCGTACGCTTTTTACCGACCTAGTGATATAAAAATATATAAAAAAAATACGCAATTTTACTGATGTAGTGCAAAGCAAGAATGATCTTGCTCAAATTTTGGAGCGGCTCGACTAGATCGACCTATATCCTACAGAACATCACAGCTGAATAGCACTGACACTGTTACCAAGCAGTGCCGTTCTACTGTGGTGAGAAAGGTAGCCAGAGCTCTGGGGGGGAAACAAGAATAGGGCCTACAATGCACTGGCAGTACTCCTGAGGTTACAGGCGTGCGAGCGCTCCGTTTTGCGGACCCTAGATATTAAAAAAAAGCTCCTGATATTTCCGGGGCTGTGTAAAAACCACGGTCACGAGACTAATCAGTGAGTCTAATAATAGACGTGGTAAGTGCCGTAAAATTAAAACGATCAGTTTTACTTCATTTAAAAAAAACAGTGCAGAATAGTAACGATAGTAATAAAAACTCTCAACCTGTATTTTATTAATTTGGATTAATGGCCTCCAATGGTTCCTTAATTGCAAATAATGGAATATTCTCACGTACGTCATTACAGAGGCGTGAATGTGAATTACGGGAAATTATTCTTTATACCTGTTCAACGCTCAATAGGGTGTGAACGTCGTGCCTAATTCATGGTAAAAACGTCACCATTAGTTAGAACGGCCGTGCCTCGCGGCCTTGTAACGGATTCCGAGAAATAATGCCGCTTAATTAGAAAAACATAGTTTTGGGTAATTTCATGGACGATATGAATTTTGTAATGTGTGTATTCCGAAACATAACTTTGCTAAATTGATAAAGAGAACAATTACGTGGCTGTGGGCGTTGCGTGACTGAAATAAAAAATTAAAATTAAAATTTTCCTTGTATTAGGAGTACATACAAGGAAAATCCTGTAAGGAAAGATTCGGGAAAATGTCTAAAACGCGTTTATCCGTCGAATGAATTACTCTGCAATGCTTCGCAGAAAAAGGATTACAGGCTCTCCACAGCGGTCACGGAGTATTTCAGTAACGACTAAGAAAATTACGGACAGTATTATTAAAAAACAGTATTTTGAAATATTGCTACAGTGATTTTTGTTTTTTTATAGTATCTTAAACAAGCTGACAAGACAAAGTTACTGCCATATATATATATATATAATATTCTTATATTCCTGACTTAAATGAACACAAAAATATCCAATTTTTAACCAACTAAATAATTTCCAAAAAAGGAGGAGGTTCTCAATTCGACTGTATTTTTTTTGATGTATGTTGTTACTTCACAACTTTTGACTGGGTGGACCGATTACGACAATTTTTTTTAAATCGAAAGGTGGTGTGTGTCGTTTGGTCCCACTTAAATTTATTTGAGATCTAAAAACTACTTTTCGAGTTATATCTAATAATGCGTTTTTACTTGACTATTTTTTCGTCGACCTACGTTGTATTATACCGCACAACTTTTTACTGGGTGTACCGATTTTGATGATTTTTAATTTAATCGAAAGCTGATGTTTATCATGTGGTCACATTTAAATTTCATCGAGATCTGATAACAGCTTTTTGAGTAATCTTTGATAATGCGTAGGTATTTACTTGACTATTTTTTCGTCAACCTACGTTGTATAGTTGTCGATGTAATTGAAGTCGATTTTTTTTTCGCTTGCGATCAAATACAATTATGTAGTTTGGAAGTTACGCGCGTAAAATTAATCACCAAAATGTTTGTGCAACCAAATTGGTTGTAATTAAAAATTACTTTCCATCATTTAAAACAATACAGATACTCGTATTATTTAAATGGTAATAGATACGGAATTATTAGGTTGCGTTGTAACACCCAGCCTTGTGTTGTACCCGTTATAACCTTGACACAAATTGATTGTAATTATTAAAAAGTTTCGTAGAACTGTGAGAAAATTCCTTGAAAATTATGATGGCTGTCATTTTGTGACATGTGCGACATTTCTAAAAAAATAAAAAATATATCGCAGAAATGTACACGACTGCACCAAATTGGACAATCCTTTTTGTGTTCATTATTATCAGGATACGGTTTCTTTAAAAGAAAGTAAAAAAAAAATAGATACATTCAAGAAAAATAATATAGTAGCACTAAGTTCGCCATGTCAGCGAGTAGAAAATAAGTATACAAAACTAAACGATAATTCTTTTTTGGGTTCGTTATTGAATCAAAATGAAAAATAATTTTCCAAAGCACCCTCGAGTGGTCATCTTGTAAATTATATTTTTTATTGTAGTAACCGTTTTTATTAAGAGATAATTTTTATAGCAAAATCCATGCATTCATAAAAATATAATGCTACGAAGTTCACTAGGTCGATTAGGGGTAAAGTTTACCATGCAAATAAGTTACGAATAAACTTTAACAGAAGGAGATAAAATAAGCCATTAGTACCTGTTATAATTATCACATAATCTAGTATAATGATATATAATAATATAATCATTTTTACAAATTTTACTCTATTTATACAACGTTTAATATAGCGCAGTTTTCAAATAAATAAATATCTAATATAAGAGTCGCTTAAGTTACTCTTTATTACATTATTACCAGTGAAAGTCCCGTCTAAATTGGCCCAGCCGTTTCTGAGATTAGCCGGAACACACGCACTGACTGTCAGAGAGACAAAAATTGGAAAAAAATGTTATTTTGGTATATGTACCGTGTATACATACATCCATGTGCATTTAGTAAAACACTTCAATTTTATTTATTTGTCTAGATAAAGATACTGTGTCCGGCGGTTTCACCTGTTGTGTTTCACCAATTAATAAAAAAGCCGACTAAAATATTACATAGCCTTTCTCAGTAAATGGACAATACAAAAATAATTTTCAGTTTGACCCTGGGCACTTTACAATATTAGTACCTATAGATTAATTAATTCTAACAACAGGATGAATGAGTAATTAATTATTTTTCATTTGAGACAAATTTGTTCCGTTCATTGTATCAGTTTTTTTTTTAATTTCATATTAGACAAAATATTAATAAAATATGCCTACGCATTGAATTTTTTGCCGATCATTCTCTGCAGAATCTTCAAGAGAATCAGATCATCATCAGAATTCCAAATGGTGGTAGGGTAAACTTTCAGTCATTGGAACTCGAACAATTATTATAGAGTCACTTTCGAATTTCAAAAAATAAAATAACAAGCCGCATTGATTTAGTTAATAGTTTTTACAACAGATGGCAATATCAAAGTGTTATAATATTTATTTCCTGACGAATAATATAAAATATTTCATCGCATTCGGAAATAGCAATAAGAATGACTAATAGTCTAAACATAGCAAAGGGGTTCATTTTTTTTACTGACATTACAGACGGCTAAGTGCCAGACGATTTCTGCGAATAATATTTTGTATCTATCTATCTACTACTACTGGCATATGTAAGATATAAATAACATTTCGAATTGAAAGCCGCGTAAATATACCGTGCTAATGAAATGTGTATTTATTACTTGTTTTGACTGCGTAATGTGATAGTCAAATAGAGTCCATAGATTCATAGTTGTAAAATTTTATTTTTTTGTATAAAATACATTTATAAAATATTGGTTCATTCGTTTGCTTTAATAGTGTCTAAAATAGCACAGATAATATACCGCAAATTGTACTTTTTTTGTATTTACTTTTAAAAAAAAATATGTATGCCACATTGAAAGTTGTAGTTGATGATCCTGTTTTAGAGTTATGTCAATTTGTCGAAAGCAGAAAAACAGTCAGATTGATTCAAAAATACAAACAAATATTA
Source organism: Melitaea cinxia (assembly GCF_905220565.1). NCBI lineage: Eukaryota > Metazoa > Arthropoda > Insecta > Lepidoptera > Nymphalidae > Melitaea > Melitaea cinxia. The sequence continues at coordinate 11,639,356 of NC_059412.1, forward strand.
CCAAGAAATTAATAATTATAAAAATCAGGTTTTTATCACAATACCTTATTAATTCTTAAAAACCACTATTGATTATTGATTTCAAAAAATAATCCATGTAATTACTCGTACGATATTTAAACAATTATTTGCTAAGATCTTTAGAATGTATATAAAATTCTAAAAATAGATACTCGTCATAGATCAGTCCAGTGGATTTTCCAGCGAACTTCAAACATTTGTATTATTATAGTAATTCTTCGTTTTATTGACATTTATGAAATATGAAGTGAGCGATGAGTAACATAATTATGTATTTACTACTTACTATCTATCTTATACAATCTACGTTACAGTATATAAAGATAATTAAAAAAACAGATCTTTAATTTAAATCATAGCAACTCGTTTTCGACACTATAGGTATAACGTAAAATTTATTTATTTATTTTATTTATTTATTTATTTCAATCATAACTTACAACTATCATTACAGGTACTACCCAATTCGATAGTGAAGCAAACATAAATTAACTTAAATAACAAATAACATATAACGCTATCCTTGTGAATTCATTCAGTGTACACGTAAAAATATCTGTCTCCTCTGCTACAAGGTTGAGAGTGCGAAGCGCCCGCGTCAGAGGCGCCTCGTTCAATAAATTAGTGCGACCACGAGGTACAGCCAGCAGGTGAGGCCGACGTCGTCGCCACACATACCTGTCCGGCACACACAAACACAGTAAACGTAATATGTCGGCGTGATGTACCTTACCCCTAATTAACCTAAATAAATATAAAACAAGTGCAAGCTCCCGCCTGACTCGTAGCTCGTTGTATCCCACCATGCCCAACACAAACAAAGTTGGATACATAAGAGGATAAAAAGGATATACCCCATATAGTCTAAAATATAAAAACCTAATAAATTTGTTTTGTATCCGCTCCAACATGAGACTATATTTGGTCTCATGCGGGGCCCAGATGACTGCGTTGCATTCTAATTGGCTTCTCACTAAAGCGTTATATAAAGCGATAATCGCTGCTATATTTGTAAAATTACGAACAGTTCGTAAAAGGAACCCTAAGTTTCTGTAAGCCTTTTTACAGCACTTAATAATGTGATCACGAAACGTTAGCCCCGCGTTGAGAGTAACCCCTAAATCCTTAACTTCTGTAACCCTGACCATTGGCATTCCATCAATGTTGTAACTATGCACAATAGGCCTATGCGCACGCGAAAACGTGATTGTGACACATTTTTCCGTGTTGAATTGTAAAAGATTCTCCTTGCTCCAATTAACTACACTATCAATGGCATTCTGTAACCGTCCACAGTCGTCATCCTCCCTCACAGCCAGAGATAACTTAAGGTCATCTGCAAACATTAAACAATTTGCTTCTTTAACGACTTTGGGCAAATCGTTCATCATGATTATAAATTGCAGAGGACCGAGATTACTTCCCTGGCTTACACCAGACCAGGTAAAGTACGGCTCCGATCTGTGTCCCGCGTATTCTACATATTGCTGCCTATCCCTCATATAACTGGCAAAAAAGTTGAGTAGATGCGGTGTGAAACCAACACCTGCTAACTTCTTCAGCAACACGTCATTATCGACTAGGTCAAATGCTTTTTTGTAGTCGAAGTAAGCAGCGTCAGTCTGCCCTCCGCTATCCACTGTCGGCAGCAAGTGAGCCATGTAACTGAGCAAGTTACTAGTAGTGCTCCGCATTGGTCGGAACCCGTGTTGGCCATCTGAAAATTGCGCTCTCACCTGCATAAAAATTATGTTATGAATAGCGCACTCCAACACTTTAGCCGGTGACGACAGTACCGCAATGGGTCTGTACCCACTAACGATGTCGTTACCTATACTTCCTTTAGGTATAGGTACGACACGAGTAGTTTTCCATCTCTCGGGAAACACAGCCGTGCTCAGACATTTATTGAAGATATGGAGTAACGGTTCAGCCAGCACAGATCCACAGTCTTTGAAGATGTACGCCGGAATGCCATCCGGACCTGCGGACCTCTTCGGCTTAAGTTGTTTAAGCGCATTCTGCACATCCCCCAACTTTAAATCCTCTAGATGAACTCGCGCCACCCCATTCTCGCCACCCGCTCCTTCTATCGCAGTATTTACGTTCAACTCGGGCCGTGTCGTACTATAAACTGAGAAAATAATTATATATATGAGACATTAGTTGATTACTTTAAAATTGGAATCGGAAAATTATACAATATGTTGCTCTAAAAAAACAAAGATTTTATTATACAATTTTTCTTTATACATTATGATACAAAAAAAAATTATAAAAACCCTTAACCTACCTGAAAAAACAAAGAAACGACATTTAAAGTTATTTACCAGTTCCTACACATAAAATTAAAATTAAATATTTCTTTTATATGTGACTATTATGAAGTGTCAAAAATCTCTTTATAAAACAAAAACCTTCTTTTTAACTGACTTCGAAAAAGGAGGAGCTATGTGGTACTATGATAAGGAAACCAGGATCTGATGATGGGATCCTAGAGAAAACGAGGGAAACACTCGAAAATCCGCATAACTTTTTACTGGGTGTACCGATTTTGATGATTTTCAATAATCAAAAGCCGATGTTTATCATGTGGTCACATATAAATTTCATCGAGGTCTGATTACAACTTTTGGAGTAATCTTTGATACCGCGTTAGTATTTACTTGACTATTTTTTCGTCTGTCTACGTTGTATTACTTGTTGATGTAATTAAAGTCGGTTTTTTTCGTTTGCCAGCAAACACAATTATTCAATTTAGTTAGAAATCTAAAAAGAAGATGCGATAATGAGGTACTCAATTTTTTTTTTATGTCACTAGGTCGGCAAACAAGCGTACGGCTCACCCGATGGTAAGCGATTATCGTAGCTTATAGACGCCTGCAACACCAGAAGCATCGCAAGCGCGTTACAGGACCCCCAGGAGCTCTGGTCACCTTATTCACTAACAGGAACACAATACTGCTTGAAAACAATATTATTTTGCTGTGATCTTCTGTAAGGTCGAGGTACTACCCCAGTCGGGCTGCTCCATATTTTGAGCAGGAAATTCCTGCTGTGCCCTACCTCAGTTAAAATTTACCATAAATGATTGCCTGTTTCAGCGAAAAAGGTTCACAAAAACCCTTCCATCCTTGAAAACTGATGTAATTTAATATTAGGAATATACATATATAAGTTCGGTTTTAAATATTAAATAACATGCAATTGTTAGGAAAACCGCTAGCTCCGAAAATAGCTCATTTGGAGCAAGGCTAGCATAATCGTTTGCTATACAAACACATTTACATCAGGCGTAACATTGTTTGTCCGAATTACAAAAGTAAACATTTACACATTGTTAGGGTTTCCTTTGTTGCTGAAAAAATGTTTTTTTCTCAAGGATGGCAAACAAGGTTACGGTGATGGTAAACTGATATTGTAGCCCATGGACGCCTGCAATATCAGGACCATTGCAAACAATTTAACTAAGGTAGGGCACAGCACGAAATATCCTGCTCAAAATCTGGAGAAGTTCCTCGACTTTACAGAAAATCATAGCTAAATAAAACTATTTTCAAGCAGCGTTGTGCTTCTGTAGTGAATAAGTTGACCAGAACTCCTGGGGTATATTGGGGGTAAGGTCGGCAATGCGTTTGCGATGCTTGTGGTCTTGCAGGCTACGGATACGTTTATAGGCTACGGTAATCACTTATAATCAGATGAGCCGTACGCTTGTTTGCTGACCTAGTTGGTTAAAAAAGCGCGTTATTTAGTCTACACCTGCTGATGAAAAACATGCATACGTACACACGTATCAATATACATATTTTTATACTACTAGGTTGGTCAATAAGCTTACACTAATCACTATCGTAGCCAATGCCCGATCCTCCCCCGGAACTCTGACTTCCTTACTCACCACAGGAACACAACACTATATGAGAGCAGCACTATTTGTGTGTGATCTTCTGTAAAGTTCAGTTAAGGGACTTCCCCAGTAGAGGTACTACTGGGGAAGTCCCCAGTCGGGCTGCTCCAAATTTTAAGCAGGATATTTCCTGATATGCTCTTTAGGGTTAAGAGTTATCTCAATTATTATCAATATTATTAGTAGGTGTTTACCTCAATCGAGCCGCCCTAAACTCCCTAGTAATACGTATCTGCTATGCTCTACCTTCATAAAAACTCCTTTTAAAATATTACGCAGTAAACGTTGAACGTTAATTCACTGACCTTGTTTCTGTTGCTGTAAAGTCTAAGTGATATAAATGTTTTTAAAACGTAAACTCATTTGAGAGATAAAAACTACGATAAATTCTAATGTAGCGCACTGAATGATTTTATAATCAATCGTTCAGAATAATTTGTTGTAGAGGCAATGCCTACTACGTTTTTACTTCTACGTCTTACCTTTTATTTGCGACATTCATTCAATGACCTTTCATGGGAATGTTTTCTTACATTGGTATACCTATCATTGTTATTCCATTGAACATGTTTGTAAGCTGAGTATAAAAAAAATATGTTAACTTTTTAGATGGGATAACTTTTTGGTTTTAGTTTTATAATTTTGAGCAGGATATTTCCTGATATGCTTTATAGGTAATAATAATAATAATAACATTCTTTATTGCACACCATTAAAGGATACAAACAAAAGTAGTATAATTAGAGGAAGATGTACAAAGGCGGTCTTATCGCTAAAAGAGCGATTTCTTTCAGACAACCTTTGGGTATAGGACAGAGCATAGAAATAGGGTAGATAATGGTTTCATTATTTTCTTTTACTATTAATTTTTATTCTGTTACTTTTATATGCTTATACATGAGTAAGTTGTACAATAATATATATTTACTAGCTAATCTCGCAAACGTTGTTTTTCTATATACGAGTATATTATTAACTCCCTTAACCCCCTACCTCTTTTACAACTTAGGGGTATCAAAAATAGATGCTGGCCAATTCTTAGACTTACCTGATATGCACACAAAATTTCATTAAAATCGGTCCAGCCGTTACTGAGGAATATTGTAACTAACATCACAAGAATTTTGTATTTAAGATAATATCAAAATTGTTCCCATAAATAAATAAACAAATGGTTATCTTACTTTGACCAGCTACTTTTGATCGTTTACCCGCTATTTTTTTTAAAAATTATGATTTTTTACAATAAAGAATTATTTTTATACCACATTCCTGAAAACATTTGATTCATTCAAATGATCACATAAAAATATAATGTCATTAAACTCATAAAGTTTTCTCAGTTCTGGAGGCCACGAGATGCTCTAGACGCTTCATCTACGACACCTTTTCAACGTGTTTGAGTTTATAAAATTTAAATATTCTTTGTATTTTGTTTAACTCAATTGTATAATTATTTATTTGCCATCATCCCAATCTCATTCGACATAAAAATAATCCAAGGTCACGGTTTCCATTTCCTTCCACCCAAAACTGTGTACTTCATTGTCACAGATTTCGATATTTATAGCGTACTATCTCTTACCTAGTTACGGCAGAGCTATCTTCCTACATAGAGAATAGGCATTTGCACAACAGCGCGACCTTTACAGACTGTTCCACTTCATTTCAGTTCTAGTGAGCTCTACATAAACTCAGGTAGCAGTAGAAATAACTCTAAGCCCACACGCTCTTCGAGAGAAAAGAGCATGCAATAACCTTTTAAGCGTCCTTTCTGTGCTTTCGATTAAAGTTCACTCGAAGGTCGAAGGTATTTTCTACTATAAACATGAACTAAACTTCGCAAAATTCGCTAAAAACTTTCAAATTATTCCACTTGTGTATTACGATATTTTTACCTTTTACTGTAAAATTAAGATTTGTATTAGGTTTTTACTGTGTCTGTATTTACTTAAGAGTACGGCTTAAAGGTTTTTTTTAATGTAATCATTTCGTATGACATGTCTTGTCTATATGTGTACATATAAACCAGAAGATTTACCAGTCAAATGGAATTGCCTTTTTCAAACAACTAGGTCGGCAAACAAGCGTATGGCTCACCTGATGGTAATCTATTACCGTAGCTTATAGACTTCGAGCAATTAATTATTATACAATAATAGGTGCCAGGAGTAAATAAAAGTTTTATAGCTTATTAGAGTTTACTTTTTTTTAATTGTTACAAAAAACCAAACAACAATTAGGTATCAATACTTTGGATTCTACGAGATGTATTGTGATTAATACTTTGAAACTCCATGAATCATGGTGCCTGCAAGGACTTAAAATATTAATCGCGGTAAGTTCCGTAGGAAATACAGTGAAAGCTTAAAATCTATAATGAAGTATAATTACTCTGGAGAAACTTTTAAAACATATCTGTGACCAGTATTTCCTCTGATATCTTGAGTAGGATTTTCAGTTTGAAAACTTACCTACGATAAAAATCTACAAGGAATTTTAGTGGTTTTTATACCACGTAGGCAACAAGTCTTATTGTTATTTTACTATAGTGTTTGGATCCCTGCAACATCCAAAACAACACAAGCATGTTGCCGACTCTAATCCTGCTATCAATAAAGAGTATTCACAGAAGCTTTACCTTTATTAGTCACCACAGAAATACAAAACTGAGGAGAGCAATAATTCTATATTTATTTTCTCTCTCACACAGATAAATTTGTAATGTTTCTGTTTTAGATTGTGAATAAGTTACGTATTTACTTCAGCGCTCTAACTCAATTAATAATTAAATAAATGCTAAAATATGTAATGTAAAACGCAAATAAATTAAAAAAAAACACTAAAATTACCAAGAATCAATAAAGTTGATCATCACATAAAACAAGAATAAAAGATAATACCCAAAATTACACGTACCACTGTACCACGAATATTAAGCTCCGAGTCAATATTAGCCAATTAGCTTAGCCAATAGTTCGTTCAATTAGCACCTCGTTCCGATATTGTGTTTTACGAGAATTAAGAGTAGTTTGAGGAAAAAGTTGTGTGTGTTTTTCCTTATTATCTTTCCGAGATTGATCTCAGTTTATGATTATCCATCTTGGAACGGGTCCATGATATGTTGGGTACATCATTTCTATATCAGTTATTATAAACAAAGGAAATTGATATGAGTCATCGTAACTGTTAAATTAACAGTAACCGGTAGACTATATTTAAGTACACGAAAAATCGATTTTTAGACACAAAAACCCCTAATTTTGTCATTTTGAATTAATCCATTTGGGAGATTGTCTCAGTGTAATATACTAGCTGACCCCGCAAACGTTGTTTTGCCTTATATGTTATGTATGTAAATACAGTTGTTAATCCTCAATACAGTACAGTATAGTAGTTTCTTACATGTATTCATGCTGACAAGGAACAAGGACAAATAAAAATATTTTGACAAGTTACAAATACTCACAACTACGAGTAAATTTAATACAATTGTAAACAATCCTTCATATTAGACTTTGCTCTAGTTTGTTAGAACACATAACCGACAATCTTTACAAGCGGTTTTCCCGCCGTCAATAACAAATAAATTTTCCGCTAATTTACACAGAACAGATTTAACGTGTAATAATTAAATTAATCATATGATTATCAGCTATAAACAATTAGTCTGTTGGCAGCAAGATGAATGGACTAATCGTTGAAAGATGTTGACAATTTCCCGACATTGCCAAGAAATTCAATCACAACATCAACTCACGTAGCTTGTCTGGACCGTCTGATACACCTTGGCACTTAAGAGACGGTGCCACCATCTGAATAATAACCAATTTTAATATCTGATTTTGCTTAACAAATATAGGATTAATACACAATTATAATGTAGTTTATTTCATTCCTGATTTTAAGTTGTTATTACTTTTCATTTGGGACAATACTACTTGAAAGATAAGATTGAGATACCTTCGCCTGTTAGATTATTCCACATTTTTAACCGACTTCCAAAAAAGGAGGTGGTTCTCAATTCGACTGTATTTATTTATGTGTGTTACTTCAGAACTTTTGACTGGGTGGAGCGATTTCGATAAATTTTCTTTTGATTGAAAGGTGGTATGTGTCATTTGGTCTAATTTTTTATTTGAGATCTAATTACTACTTTTCGAGTTATATCTAATAATGCATTTTTACTTGACGCTTTTTTCGTCGACCTACGTTGTATTATACCGCATAACTTTCTACTGGATGTACTGATTTTGATAATTCTTTTTTTGTTAGAAAAAGGATATCTCTAGTTTGGTACTATGATAAGGAAACCAGGATCTGATGATGGGATCCCAGATAAATCGAGGGAAACTCTCGAAAATCCGCAATAACTTATTACTGGGTGTACCGATTTTGATAATTTTTAATTTAATCGAAAGCTGATGTTTATCATGTGGTCATATATAAATTTTATTGAGATCTGATAACTACTTTTTGATTAATCTTTGATAACGCGTAGTTACTTGACTATTTTTTCGTCGATCTACGTTGTATTACTCGTCGATGTAATTGAAGTCGGTTTTTTTCGTTTGCGAGTAAACACAATTATGAGCAATATATATCCTCCTGTACTCAACAAAAAAAAATCTATCTCTCGAAGTCAAATTTAGATAGATTTTATAAACAGATCGTCATCGTAACATGACAAGTAAGCCCTATTACCGTATACTGTTGAAAAAAAAACAACTATCCAGGCATACAATTAAATCTACTACAGTAAAATGTGGTAACAGTTACGATATTTATTATTCAATTATAATTCTTATTAAATTTTATATTCAATTCGACCGTTTCTAAAACGTATATGATTCCCTGGCAACCATATACATTCACGTCTGCGCACTAAAGCCTTATCTTACAGATGTTTCTTATTGTATTATTCAATGGTGAGTTCATTGATGACGGCATGTCCGTTGCACCCATTGTTTTCAATATTGACGCTGTCATATACATACTATATACAACGCACAAATGTTTTTTTTTTTATCGATATAGGTATATGATACTTTGAGTCTTCGCTAGCGCTTAATATTTAATTTGTCTCTGATTTTGTTTTTTTATTTAAAGGAGAATGAAAACAAAGTTAAAAGTAACTGAGGTGAGGCACAGTAGGATATATCCCGCTCAAAATCTGGAGCAGCCCGACTGGGGAAGTACCTCGACCGTACAGAAGATCACAGATAAATAATATTGCTTTCAAGCAGTACTGTGTTCGTGGTGGTGATTAAGGTGATCACAGCTCCTGGTGGGGATTGGGGTAGGGTCGGCAACGAGTTTGCGATGCTTTTGGTGTTGCAAGGATCTAATAATCACTAACTATCAGAGCTTATCAATTCTATCTATAGTCTAATGGTAACTCGAGTAGGTGCACACAAGAAACCCTCCAATCGTAACATTAGTGTTACTTACAAGTTAGCCTAAAACTTTAGTTAGTAGGTGATTCAGTTTTATAGACACGTAAACTACAACTAAATGACGTCACAATTTTCTATTTATATAATCTTACAAATTTTGTAAGAATTTCATGTTCTACAGACACACGGTTTACAACTGTACCCTCGGTAAATTGTAATACTTGTCAGTTTTATTTACGGTTTGAGAGCGAGAACAGTTCCTATAAATCATAACGTAACATTTTATAGCCCGTAACGTTTTTCCATAAAATGGCTATTTATATATTTTTCAATTTTCGATGAGTGCTTTCTATGAAATAAATAAACAGATCAACTCTTTATACGGCTATAACTTATTATACTAAAAATTTTACTGTTTTTGAAGTGAAAAGCTGGTGAATGCGTGACACAAGCGCTACGATTAGTGATCAGGCGAGGCGAACGGAAGTTAAGAGAAAGATATAAGTTAGATAGAGCCCTTTAGCTCCATGCTCACGTGACTATTGTTGCTGTCAAGTATCTGAAACGTCGGGCATTTACATTACATATTTATTACATATATAAATATAAATACAAATATTACTCCCAGACTAAACAATTTGACATCACAAAGGTTTTTGCCCACCAAGGACGTTTACAGGTCACTTCTGTTTTAGTTTAGTAGCTGTAATTTTTATTATTCATCTTACATATGGAATATGTCCCATGTTCTAAAAACAACTAAAGTTACCTCATGGCTTCACTCCTAAATTACAACACACATAAAATCAATGATAAGAAAATATACGCAGGTGTTTCATAATCTATTTTGACTTTGAGAATTTGTTTTACACTGCGTCGTATAGTATAGATATGATCATTATCAATTTAATACGATAATAATAATAACAATTAACGATATTTATCAGAAATGGAATAAACCTAGATCACAAGATTAATTACAAAATTATATCACTTGTATTTAATTGAAAAACATTTTTCATCATATGTTGATGAAATTTATTTAAGATTCTTATCTTCATAAATAAAATAATAACAAACTAACAATACCGAACATTGAGAATAAGTCACACTAAATAAGTAAAAAATTTACTGACTGTCAATCTAGAAAACGTTGTTTCAAAATTAAAACCGTCATAATATATAATTTTAATAATTAATTAATTTACAAAAACAAAACGAATAATATTTTTTTTTAGATGTTGATGCCGGTGGAGCAAACAATTATCTATTAAGGGATATATTATTTATGTGGAGTATATGTGAGTTTTTTTCAAAAAAGTGAGGCAAATATCTTAACCTTAGCGTATTTATATAATATGATATGTTTCATTAATGTACACACATTTGTACACATATGTATACTATTTATTCTACTAGGGTGACAAAAAAGCAAAGTCCATCTGATGGTAATCGGTTACCTGCAACACCGAAACATCGTGAATGCGTTGCTGACCTTACCCCCGGACCCATCCCCAAGAGTTCTGGTCACCTCACTCAATACAGGAACACAACACTAGTTGAGAGGAACATTAAAACTATAGTCTTCTGTAAGATTGACCTACTTCTCCACTCGGGCTGATCCAAACTTTCAATTAACTTTCTATCTCAATGAGCAGTTAGTGCCTCAATCATATACATGTGTATAGATAGACGCAATTGCACATAACACAAGCAGAGAGACATGTATCATGTGGGCTTCACCTATAGTAAGGGGCGCCGAGAGACACATGCAGGGGTGCAAAGTACCGATATTGTATTCCTTTTGTTTTGTTTGAGACTTATATATCTATATTTTTTCATTCAATCATGTAAATGACTATTTATACAAATTTCAAGAGATATGTTGCATTATCTTTAAATTTTTGATGAGTTTGTTTTTAAAACTCCTAATGAGAATAATGCCATGTGCCTTAAAGTCTCCCCTGGGCCTATACAAATGTTTGCCACGATATGGACAATTTTTTTTTTATGTCACTAGGTCGGCAAACAAGCGTACGGCTCACCTGATGGTAAGCGATTACCGTAGCTTATAGACGCCTGCAACACCAGAAGCATCGCAAGCGCGTTACCGACCCGATCCCCAATCACCCAGGAGCTCTGGTCACCTTACTCACCAACAAGAACACAATACTGCTTGAAAACAGTATTATTTAGCTGTGATCTTCTGTAAGGTCGAGGTACTACCCCAGTCGGGATGCCCCATATTTAACTGAGCCTTTAACTGAGGTAGGGAATAGCAGGAAATATCCTGCACAAAATCTGGCATCATGCCCCGGGCGCTACTCACAAAAGGACGCGAAATGGTTCGCTAAACAAAAAATTATTGGACATATTATATGCTCTTCGAATGTTGGGCGCTAAAAGGGTATTGTGCTCCGGGCGCGAATTATGCTCGCTACGTCACTGGACTAGAGATTGGGTTGGCAACGCGCTTGCGATGCTTCTGGTGTTGTACTCGTAGGCGTCTATAAGATACGGTAATCGCTTACCATTAGGTGATCTGTACGCTTGTTTGCCGACCTAATTGTATAAAAAAAAGCTTGTAAAGATTGAAACACGAAGAGAGATCAAACGATCGCACGACACAGCACATGTGTCTTCCACATTACGTGTCACAGCTAATAACAGAACGTGTGCACTTTAAAAATAATTTAACGTTCGCGATGATGGCGGCGGGCGCTCGGTTAGATCATCGACATTTACTTCTAAAACTGATATATAGCGTTTATGAATAATAAATTATTGTTCTTGTAATAGATAAAATGTTATTATTGAATGATGTATGACAAACTACACATTTGTTCGGTGCTTTTTTTTTATTGCTTACAAGAAACAATTCTTGTAGTTCGTATAAAAAATAAAAATAAAATGTATCTTAAAGTATCTTAAAAATAATTTCTTACATGTAAGTACTTCAAATTGACATTTTAATTCTCAAATATCTCTACAGTAAATAGTCTAAGATTACAAGCAAGGTTAAGTTCCCTCATTTGCTTACCGGATGAAAATTATATTTTGTCAAATATGTCTCTGAAGATGTATTTATTGGGTTGCCATCAAAAAAGCCCCCCCGGTAATTATATGAGTAAAACGTATGAGTAAAAGTCAATACACTTGTGATCCTCCACTAGTTGTAGTAGTAATAGTAGTGGAATCCTGCAAAGCACTACAAAAGAAAATATATAAATTATTATTTTTTAACCATCCCATATCAAACCAAACTAAATTTATAATTAAGTATAATAATTATTTTAAAGCACAACAACAAGATTTTTAAGCTTCCTTCCTCGAGACTGTAATTAATCATTTGTGACCTATATCCTTTGTTAGCATTTAAAAGAAAATTAATTATCAATAATTTTGTTTCCGAAGTCTGTTCACATATAAAATAAAACATTTCATTACTCAGATTTTTCATAACTCATATTTTTACGATATTAATTTATCATATCTTTCAAAATGTTTTCATTTTTTACAAAACGTAACCTAATTTAACAATTTTCTGGCTAAGATAAAATAAATATGACAGTTTATGAAAAATATACAATAAAATATGTTTACTTGGACTTTGTCCAAAATTTTGATATAAATTATAAAGTAGCATTCTTATATCTTTTCTTCATTATATTTTTCAGAACTTAAGTATAAGAAAATCTGTTTTGTTTTAAATGTGCTTTTTTTCTCTATAAATTATTTTTCTGATCGTTTTTCATCTGTGCCGAATAAACAGGTATTTTTTATCTGTACTAATATTATTTAAAAAAATATGAAAAATCTACTAGAATACTTACAAACATACACAATCCAGAAATGACACAGATTATAAAACGTCATGTGATTGAAATCACAAGCGTTTTATAGTAATATACAGGTTTTTACATACATAGGTTATGATTATGACAAAGGTTAACGAAATTCACATTTGTGTGTAGTATACACAGTCATGTCATTTCTTTTTATATAGGGCAGGGTCGACAATGCACTAGCAGTGCTACTGCTTCAGGTGTCTACAGGCGGTAATCGCTTACTATAAAATCGTATTAAAATATATATTTATATACTATGTCACCTTGAGTCTTACATGATCTAAAAAGTTCAATTGATTAGTGTTATAGTAATTTAATTGGTCAAGGGGCGTTGCTAAGCTAATTGACAGCGACGACTCACTATTCTCTCAACGCAAATATTTTTCGTAGTTCGTATATAACATAAATGAAATTAACTCAACTGAAAAGGCCTTTAAATACAATTTTGTCATCTCTACACAGAAGAAGAGTTGGAGCTTAATATTCTAGACTGTGTTGCTATTTTCATTTGCTTGTTTTTTTCGGATTAAGCTACGACCGTTCTCCAACATGGCGAAAGAGGTCTAAGCCCAGCAGTGGGATGTTACTAGCTGAATCGTGATTATAGTCTGTGGTATCAAATTAGACGGACACTTTACGTGCTCCTCAAAGCAAGATAAAACTTACAAAGATACACTTAGACCCGAAACACATTTGGATAAATCCAAATATCAAACATTAATCAACCTTTATCCAACTCTCCACCCCAAGCAAGAACGTTTATCAGATACGACAAAAAACAGAACATAATTAACTCGATACAAAACAGAAAAACCTTTTGACAGTTATTGGTTTTAAAATAACACGTTCGTTGAGACAGCGCGGCGGCCGAATGACCTCCGCTTATTATAGCTGTGACGTCAATAATATCGTTCCTGGATCTGTATAAATACTCATTTATCTTCAGAATGCATTTGGGACAGTTCTTAGGAAATATCCGACTTGATCCGAGGCCTGAAATACGTCTAATCGTCTGAAGTAAAGCGGGATAATGTGTGCAGAAAATAGACGCGATAGCTTTTTACTCTAAGTGTACCGATTTTAATTATTATTTTTGTATGCGAAAGCTGGTGCTTGTATTGTAAACCAGTTGAGTTGAGTAAGATATGACGAGTATTTTTTAACCGACTTCGAAAAAAGGAGGAGGTTCTCAATTCGACTGTATTTTTTTTTTTTTTAATGTATGTTACATCAGAACTTTTGACCAGATAGACCGATTTCGACAAATTTTGTTTTAATCGAAAGGTGGTGTGTGCCAATTGGTCCCATTTAAATTTATTTGAGATCTAACAACTACTTTTCGAGTTATATCCAATAATGTGTTTTTACTTGACGCTTTTTTCGTCGACCTACGTTGTATTATACCGCATAACTTTCTACTGGATGTACCGATTTTGATAATTCTTTTTTTGTTGGAAAGGGGATATCCCTAGTTTGGTACCGTGATAAGGAAACCAGGATCTGATGATGGGATCCCAGAGAAATCGCGGGAAACTCTCGAAAATCTGCAATAACTTTTTACTGGGTGTACCGATTTTGATAATTTTTAATTTAATCGAAAGCTGATGTTTATCATGTGGTCACATATAAATTTTATCGAGATCTGATAACTACTTTTTGAGTAATCTTCGATAACGCGTAGTTGCTTGACTATTTTTTCGTCAATCTACGTTGTATTACTTGTCGATGTAATTGAAGTCAGTTTTTTTTTCGTTTGCGAGCAAACACAATTATTGAGTTATCATGTATACTCTCATTGCATTAGTAGTAGATATAAAGTAGACATCTTTTTATGTAAAATTTCTTTAAAATCGTTGTGATTTGAAACTCGACGAAACGAAAATGCGTCACGATAAATAAACGACCACATAAATGTTTAGGATTAAGTCGGCGAGAGAATGAGATAGAATACATTACACAGTATTTTATACTATTACTACACTATTACTTATTTATCTGTCATTTTATAGATCATTGTACACACAGAAAAACAATTCCGATCTACAAATCTGTAAGTTTTCTTCTAATAATAAAAATAGTATAAAATGTGACAGTTATAATATTTAGTACATAATAATGCTATATCCTTATTCAAACAATTGACTAATAAAAGTTAAAAAAAGGTAAAAAAAACAAAAAAAAACAAAAGTCATAAATTTTACTACTTATAAATAAACCAATAACCTCTATATTGAAACGAAACAATTATTATTTTAATGCATCTTAAAGGATAAGTGACGTTAAAACAAGACCTTGTTGTGTTTCAGCAAAAACAATATACTATCGCTTTATATACAATAATTATATAAACAAATATCTCGGCCGACATATTTTAACCTTTAAAACGTGTTTATTTTGAAAATACAAGACCTTTAAACAAAGCTGTTTACTATCAAAATGTAAACTAATTAGTTGTAAATCGCAGTTCGACCCGCGTAAATTACGTTTTCGCGGTAATTTGTTTTTGAGGTAGAACATAGCAGGATATATCGTGCTCAAAATCTGAAGTACCACGACTTTAGATCGACAGAAGATCACAGCTAAATAATAATGTTCCTAAGTAATGTTGTGTTTATTTGGTACGTAAGATAAATTATAAGATAAGATAAATATAAGATTGGTAAATAAGTAAGAGCTATATAGCTACTGATGAGGATCAGGGGTAGGGTCGGCAACGCGCTTGCGATGCTTGTGGTGTTGCCGGCGTCTATAGGCTTCAGTGATCGATTACCATCATGTGGGGTAAATCCTGAAGGCTTATATGTACACATATAGACAAGGCACATAATGCTAAATGATTACATCGGTAACCGCTTATCATTATTTGGGCCGTACTCTTATTTGCCGACCGTAGTAAAGTAGTAAGTAGTAGTAAAGTCTATGTGTTGTTATGGATCTCTAGCTATATACGAACCAAGTTTTTATTACAATCAATTGAGTAATTTTCCCATCAATAAGTAACCAACATTCATCCATTCTCACAATTGATCGTATTTATAATATCAGTAGGATATTTGTACCAATAATTTATTTTGATTTCCTAAGGAGGTTGACTTATCATCCATATTATAATAAAATAATAATCCATCTAGAATGGACATCCTGGACTGGACTTGTATCTAAATTTTTTACGATTACGATGTAGCCTGTAACATACCATTGTTGAGCATTGGTCTCTTCTTGTAGGAGATGAATCTGAAATTTCTTAATGTGAGTGAAACCGACTCACGTATATTGTATATTTCTTTTTATTGTTAAAGAGGTCGTCCGAGATTCGAAATGTAATTCGAAAAACAAATAATAAGTGCAACCTAAAAAAATATTTAAATTCGTTCGAATTTTAAATTTCTCCGAAAATCCGTTAGCCAAATGTCCGAAAATACGCGATCACACCACACCCATTTTTAAAAATAGAACGTAAAAACGAACTCAAGAAAAACGGAATAAAGTCAATAAATTATTTTATGCGTTCGAAATAATGAATTATTTAGTTCGAATTTTAAACTTCAAAAAAGTAGGAGGTTCTAAATTTGACTGTATTTTTAGTTTGCAACTTTGATGATTCGTTTTTCATGGTCCATGTTGTGCCAATTAAATTTAATGGAGATCTGACGATGTGAACTACGTATTTAATTAATTATTTTTTCAACTGTCTACGTTTTATTAGTTTTAAATAAAAGTCGGTTTTTTTTTTCTTTTGCAAGCAAAACCTAATAATGTTGATAAATTTAATTATGCATTCAAAACAATAAATGATTTAGGTCGATTCTTAAATTCGAACTGTTATCGAGTCCAAGGCTTAATGTTTGAAGAATATAGGTTTGTTTTCGTTTCTCGAGTTCCGTATGTTTTGTAGTTTTTTTATTTGACACGTGTGTAAATGAACCTTGTATTTGCGGTGTTTGCGTTTACTTTACTAATTTTATTTAAGATTTGATTGAAAATTTATTTAACTTTTAAACACTTTCCAGTTGTTGACAAGACAGAGGTTTTATATAAAGTTTTTTTTTTTTTTAATAAAATTATTGCGATCAATTTATTAATTATTTATGTTTCACTCATTTGAATTAATAGATTAGGAAAATCAAAGATAAATAAGTTGAAGCAGGCCAGAGATTCAATTACAATATCAAGAGTTCAAGCCTCAGGCGTTTATTGAGTAATCAATGAAATGTCGAAGGAAGTGCAGGTCATCACATCTAACAATATAAATAACTATATTAAGATAAAATATGTTTACTTTAAGTATACAATTATATCCAATAAATAATTATTTATAAACAACAACATTGATGTATTTAAATTAATTACTATGTTATTTGTATGAAATGAATATTTCTGACACTAATTGGATATCATGACTACGCATGACGTTTGTTTTTATACCACTAGGGGAAGAAAAACATACTGGTCGCCTTATTATTATTTTTTTATATATATAAGTAGGTCGGCAAACCATCTCACGGCTCACCTGATAGTGAGTGATTACCGTAGCTTATAGACGTCTGCTACACCAGAAGCATCGTAAGCGCGTTACCGACCCTATTCCCAATCCTCCCAGGACCTCTGATCACCTTACTCACCAACAGGAACACAACACTGCTTGAAACCAGTATTATTTAGCTAGGATCTTCCATAAGGTCGATCTACTACCCCAGTCGGGCTGCTCCATATTTTGAGCAGTAAATGTCTTGCTATGCCCTACATCAGAGAAAGTAAGTGGGTACTGTAGCCTATTGGCGGTTGCATCATCAGAAGCACCATAAGCGCGTTGCTGATCGTATCCCAGGCCATGTCCAGGAAAACTTTCGATTCGATGGGTCTAACCGCAATGTCATTAAGAGTCCCCAGGAGCTATGGCTAACTTACTCAAAAGGCTGGGCTGCTTCAGATTTTGAGTACGATATTTCCTATTAACGATATGTAACTTTAAATTGCATAAACCATTTTGTGTGTTTATTACTAATATTAGAAATGTGACAGTTTGTGAGGATAGATGATTGACCCGCAAATTTCACGTAAAAACTATAAAAATAATTGTTATAAAAATTGGCACGTAGATAGCTGGAAATTCAGACTAACACGTAGGCTACTTTTCCTTCATTCCATTCGTTTTTTCCATCCATTTCCGCTTCTTCAAGATTTCCAATCCTTCCATTTCCACAGGATTGCAAATCTTCTTCAATCTTCAAAAAAATGAAGTCTTCCATTTTTTTGTACAACACTCGTTCAATCAAAACTATTTTCTAAGTATTTCTTGAATGGACGTAATTGCAGAAAATCAGTTTTCCGATTAGGGAACCATAAAAGCTGATGTATTCAACAATTTGAAATTTCAGTATTCAAAGTTCTGTGCTCGATACCGTAACAGACTTTACATAAAAACGGTACATTACGAAAACATTGCATTTATGTAACCGTTACAAACTTCTAAACCTCATTGCCTATAATAGATTCTAGGAATATAATAAATAAAGCAGGATTGTTCTTTTTTTTTGTTTTAACCCTGTAGGTACCGTAGCCATGATAGTGGATATTTTGATCGATTTAGCCAGTGATATCCCACTGCTGGGCATAAGCTTCTTTCTCCATGTAGAAGAAGAGTCAAGTTTAATCCATCAAGCTGCTCCACTGTGGATTAGGGGATTACTATGAACAATGAATGCTATCGGCTGTTACAACCGGGTACAATAGCTTAACGTGCTCTCCGAAGCACGATACGACTCACAAGGACAGGCATCAAAAGAAAAAAAAACATTTAAAATCGTTTCGATCTGGGTTTAAATTAAGTGCGTAGTTTAGTTCCAGTAACAGACGTTCGCGTGACTAGCGCTGTTAACGAGATGCGAATGACTTCGCCTGCTGTATGATTTTTTGCAATAATTTGACTAGACATAGTAATAGATATGACCCCGATTCATAGAATATTCTAGAACATTTCTTGTATAATGATTCACGTTTACATTTTGTTTTTGTTTTTATTAATATAACTTTAATTACGTGTGAAGTTTCATATAATTTACGTGTTAAAAGTAATGTAAATATTTTTTTAATTTTTTTTCGTACCTATGTAATTCATGACTCGTAACGAACTAAACTTAAATATTATATTTTTAATCAAAATAATTTTATAAAGTAAGTAAATTAACAATTTAAATCTGATATGTTATCACATGAAACTGAGATAATTATGATTATTTTTACTTAATTAATTGTAAAAAGTTCATTAAACCACGTGATATTAGCCTCGCTAAAGCTTAAAAACTAATAAAACCTAATGTATTTGAGTTAAAAAATAAATTTACTTAATTAAGAAACTAAATTACGAACCGTTTTTTATCGCCAATAGCTTTTGCGTAGATTTATTTTAAATTATTTACATGAGTTTTTTGAAGAAACAAATGAAAAATTTGATTATCTTCCATTGTAATAGGGACGCAATTTAGGCCAAGTTAATTCCAATTGCTTTTAGTGATTCAAGACAGACAGAAAAACTTATAGAGAGACATACTTACATACCTGTATAAAAACGACAATTTTGGCTTCGAAAGAAATCTAAATATCTTGAATTTCTAAATTTGGACTTAATATAGTTTTATAATAACTATAGACGATAACAATAACGAGTAAGGCTGGAACATCCCACCGCTCAGCAAAGACCTCTTACTCCACGTAGAAGAATGATTGGAGCTTAATACACCAAGCTGCTCCACTGCCGTTTGGCGAATATATTTTCTACTATGATCCACAAATATGATAAATACGGAAGTGAACCCGCAATCGCCGGTGTGTGAACGATGTCGATAATAAGTATAGATAAAATAAACAATTTAAATATACTGTCTAAAACACTTAGATACACTTTTAACTTTATTATTTGCTGTTATATTAGATGAGCAATGAAATTTTATTTTTTGTTTGTCTGAAATATTAAATTTACTAATTTAGTTATAAACCATTCTCTTTTATATCTTCTCTATCAATATACATAGGAAAATTTGACAGTGCTCTACGCTTTAACTAAAAGTCAGTAAACTCAAGGAACGAACTGAATATAAAATCATCCTAGAATGTAAAATCATGTAGCGCACTGCAGGAAATGTCCTGCTCAAAATTTGGAGCAGCCCGATTGGGGATGTACCTCAACCTTACAGAAAACCACAGCCAAAAAATGAGTGTGCTTTAGACCACACGACTAAAGTAAAACTTATGAAACGTAACTCACTCTTTCTATCTTAACTAACTTACATCTCAACTTCCGTCCGTTACCCCCGATTAACTGTTCGTAACGCTCTCGATACGCAATCACCAGCTTACTCCCCAAGTCAAGCCTGGGTAAAGAAGTTTTAATTCAATTACACAGCGCTTAAGCAGCGCTGTGCCTGTGGTGTGTAGTGTTCCTGGAGCTCAGTAATCAAGTTGATTACAATGCTTATAGTATTGCAGGCTGCTGTAACCGCTTAATATAGCTTGGCCCTACCCTTATTTACAACTTTAATCGTGTGTTAAAAATTATCACAAGTAAACTAACTGAGGTAGGGCACAGCAGGAATTTCCTGCTCAAAATATGGAGCAGCCCGACTGGGGTAGTACCTCGACCTTACAGAAGATCACAGCAAAATAATACTGTTTTCAAGCAGAATTGTGTTCCTGTTGGTGAGTAAGGTGACCAGAGCTCCTGGGGGGATTGGGGATTGGGTCGGCAACGCGCTTGCGATACTTCTTGTGTTGCAGGCCTCTATAAGCTACGGTAATCGCTTACCATCAGGTGAGCCGTACGCTTGTTTGCCGACCTAGTGACATAAAAAAAATCATGTATTGTATAATCGCATATAAAAAAAAAGTAAAGTGCCGTTAATATTAAAAACGGTAATCAGTTAAACCATACATAAATAGCGTTAAAATTTTAACGATTATCAAACGAATTGGGAAATATTTTAATACTTATTACGCAATGTGCTGTGTGGCTACGGGTGCTGTGTGGCTACGGCACTAAAGAATTTAGCCACCCCCTCTCTTCCCGTGGGTGTCGTAAGAGGCGACTAAGGGATAACAAGGTTCCACAACCATCTTGGAACTTAAGAAGCCGACCGATGGCGGGATAACCATCCAACTGCTGGCTTTGAAATACACAGGCCGAAGACGGGCAGCAGCGTCTTTGGTGCAACAAAGCCAGTACTGCGGTCACCAACCCGCCTGCCCAGCGTGGTGACTATGGGCAAAACACATGAGTTCACGTTATTTTTGGCGTAAACTTGTGGAGGCCTATGTCCAGCAGTGGACTGTATAGGCTGTAATGATATTACGCAATAATCTCAATAAATAATGATTTGCCGATTCGTATAGATTTAGGCGTGTAATCGATTTGTCATGTTACGTCATATATCGTGTTACATACACGTGTGACCTGCTGCTGCACTCGTTTGGGTGTCGGAATGCGGGTCGTGCGACTTCTATCTAATTCGCGATTGGAATCTATCGATCAGAAAAAATGTGACACTTTCGTGAGTAATCTTAAAATGGTGACAGAAATTGAGCCTGTCAATTTATTGAAACATTTATAAATTTTTTTTTTAGTTATCTTGTGACGCAATTTATTGTGTTGGTAATTAGGTGTTCTTTTTTAATGTATAGGCTATATAGCTAAAGTATAAGGGTTATTTCGCATGCCGTAATTATTTTAAAATTACAAATGTAAATAGTTGAAAATAAAAATGTCAAGTTGTAGAAAATACATCGTATAAATAAAGTATAACTAAGATTAAGCAGAAATGATCCGCCGACTCGCATTGGAGCAGCGTGATGGATTAAGCTCTGATCCTTCTCCTTCATAGGGAAAGAGGCCTATGCCCAGCAATGGGATATTACAGGCTGAAGCGTAGCAGAAATGGTAAACATAATTATAGATAATATAAAAGATTTTTGTGGTCTAGATGTTTATCTTTATGTTATTTGTTAGAATCTCTCTCACTCTTTACACTTCTTTTGGTGGACGTTGAGTGTTATGAGCTTATTCGTTCTTTTTCTTTTTAATTGTGAGATATTGCCTCTAAGGAACCGTTCAATGATTAAAAAAAAAAACAAAGCTATATGATCGAAGCACAAATCTATACATAAAACGTCGAATACCACATGGTGCGCTTATTTGACCAAATATTGCTTATTCAAAACTATACGGATAACTTCGAAAACTAGCAGTCGTACTCGGCTGCTAGCTAAAGCTATACTTATCTAAGATACTACGATTCAGATTACTAGTTAGTTGTTACCGTATCTGATTCTAATTACGTAACATTCACACGGATACAATGGAGAACGTAACACAAAATAACGTGGTTGGTATTGTCTTCCTGGAAATATTCCTTAGGCAAAAGACAATATACTCTTTTATATTTTTCCTTGAGTGAAAATTAACGCGATTTAATATCAGAGAGTAAACGCCTTAAATTCAATTGTATCGAGGTTCCAGAAACGAAAAAGACTTAGACGTTTTTTATATATTTTTGAATTTTTGAAAAAAAAATCTTAAAATGCCTTCATAACTCATCATAAGACTTTTAAAAGAACAAGTCTGTAAACTCTATAAAAGTCAAATATTCTCTGAAATTTCGGACTTTACTTATTTCGAAAGTTTCAGAGCTGTACAGAGTTATGATATATAAAGACTTCTTAGACGATATTTCAAAACTTTCAATAATTTTTGGAATTTTGTTTTAAAGAAACAAAACAAGACATGATGAATGGGTATAAAATATATATGGAGACTGAAATCATGAGAAAAAACTGACGCTCAGTGACAAACACACACACAATTTTTTATTTTATTTGTATGACTTGTTGTAGTGTAGACACAAAGTGTAATAATTCAATATTATCATTAGGTTTAGTATTGTATTTTGTATACCTTTCCTTTTCATAGCAATAACAAAAAAAGTTATAATCTTAATTAAAGGTCAATACAAGAGCGTGGATACAAGATAAATAATTAAGTAGGCATATATTTTTGTACAAACAAAATAAAAGTCTTAAACACAATCGCCTGTATGTCAGCAGGGTATCTCAACTTCTCGGATATTATTTAATTGCTTGATTTTACTCTTAAATAGGCACAGAAAACATTATAAAAATTATAACGAAGCTTTAATCTATCTAACTTTTGTAAAAAAAAAAGATAAAGGCGTGTGTTAAAAATAATAATTTTTAATTTTATTAAATTAGTATGATTTTTTTATCTTTAACGGAATAAAGAATCTCCTTAGATATCAAAACTTATTTTTCAGTGTGCGTTCGAAATTATAACAGATTAACATTGAGTGGTACAATAATATCGTTAGTAGTACAATAGTATGGCTAGGACACTAACCATATTACAACTTAGGCGTTGTATCCACTTTGCTCGGATAATCTATAATGTTTTATTTTCCAAGGTATACACTATACTAAACACATTAAAATTGTATAATATAGTTATGCCTTACGATTTCTTAATTAGTAGGATAAAAAGTTCCAAATGTCTAATTTAACGTCTTAATCGAAGAGGGTGGGCAATGGTAGTAGTGTACGTTTGTTTGTGATCCTAGTGGTAAAATAAAAAGGATGAACTTACAATATTAAATAAACATTGTTATTTTTAATAAAGATTATTATTATTGTATTGGTTGAATGTTTAAAGTTTATAATATATCAGGATCTAGAATACTGCATAAAACAAATTTTGTGCGCAGAATTCATACAAGCAGAAGTGAAACTTCTGAAAAGTAACCTACGAGAGATTTTTCCACCGAGAATATGAAAAACTGTGTAATGTATGGAGTGCTGTGTCGCTGTCAACGATGACCCGTCCGATTTTTTCGCGGTTACCTGTGGGGTGAAACAGGGATGCGTCTTAGCACCCACACTATTCGCGCTGTACTTTGCAGCTGTAGTACAGGAGGTCATACAATTAACTTCTGAAGGGGTCCGCATCCGTTTCCGTACGGACGGCGGTATATTTAATCTGACTCGACTGAAGGCCCGCACCAAAGTGTCGCATGCTCTGATCACCGAAATGATGTACGCCGATGACCTATGCTTTGTTACAGAGTCCCCAGACGGCCTGCAGCTGCTGATGTCCGTTTTCGACGAGTCGTGCCGAAAATTCGGCTTAAAAATCAGTGTCAAAAAGACGGAAATAATGTCTTTAGACATACAAGGTCACGAGACACTGGTTATAAAACTCGGTGGGGAGGAGCTGAAGCAGGTCGACAAGTTCCGTTATCTGGGGAGCACAATTTCATCTAAATGTGACCTAGATGCGGAAATCAACAGCAGAATCGGCGCTGCTGCTGCATCGTTCGGCAAGTTGGATGCGAAAGTCTTCAGCTCCCATGATCTGAGGCTGGCGACTAAGGTCTCCGTCTACATGGCTGTTGTGCTGCCCAATATCCTTTACTCTGCCGAAACATGGACCGTGTACCGCCGTCATATACAAACGCTCGACCGATTCCACCTCAATTGTCTACGTAAAATACTCAATATTCGATGGTCTGATCGTGTACGGAACACCGAAGTGCTGCGAAGAGCCAATGTGGATGGCATTGAGGCTTATCTTATGCGGCGTCAGCTTCGGTGGTGCGGACACGTGTCGCGTATGGCGGAGCAAAGAGTCGCTAAGCGCATCTTCTACTCGGAACTTGAGGAAGGCAAGCGTAAGCATGGCGGTCAACTCCTCAGGTACAAAGATGTGCTCAAGCGACATATGAAAAATTGCAGCATCGACCCGCTGCAATGGGAGCAGCAGGCAGCCGGACGGCCAGAGTGGAGGGCGCTAGTTAAAGCTAGCGTCCAGAACTTTGAGGATAGGCGGCTCTATGAGCTGGACGCCAAGCGAGATGAACTAAAGGTCCGACCACCAGCGACCTTTAGCTATAATTATGTTAACGGTGTGCTAGCGTGCCCGCAGTATGCGAGGACTTTTACACAAAAAATTGGCTACATAAGCCACGCGCGAGCACACTAAAGACAAAAACGGAGTTGAATGCAGTCGCCGTGGCCGTAATCGGCCGGGAGGGAGGATTTAACGGTTGAAGTAATGATATATAAGATCATCGCTATTTCCACCGACTCTTTATTAAGGAATAATAATAATAATAATATAAAAAACAACGTGCACGTAGTAAAATATAAAATAGAATTCCTAAATTTTAAAACATAAATTATAACGAAGAATTCAAAATACAGATTAAAAACAAGAAATGAGGTTTCACTATTATTTTCATATAAAAAGTGTGTGGACGCGCCACATCTTCTTATACATTTATGTTTGTTTCTCTATCGTGACGCATTTTCATTTCACCAAATTTCAAATCACATCAATTCTAAAGAAGTTTAAATTCAAAAATAGTTTTAATTAACGTAATATCATATGCAACTTTGTAATCGTAGGAAAGTGCGACGACCTTTTTCACGAAACCAAGCTCATCGTCAATAGAACAAACCGCAACGCTACCTTCCTACGACTTTTCAGAAGTTTCACTAGGTTTTTTTTTTAAAATAAATATCTACACAATAGACACACGGTCGTCTATTCCTAAAGTTAACAACTTAATGCTTGTGTTATAGGTAACAGCCGACCGGTATAGATACATTTTTTCCGATAAACATACTTATAAATAATACATATACAAATATATAAATAAATATTTATGTTACACCCAGACTCGGGGTAGGAATCGAACCCACAACCCTCGGAACAGAAAGCAGGGTCACCACAAACTGCGCCAACGGGCTAGTCAATCACTTCTGCCGTGTAGGAATTACACATACACAGTTATTTTATAATTCCCTTACGTAGAAGAATAATGATTATCTACAAACTCTGTACTGTGTTATTAATAAGGCCAATCCCAAGGCAACACACCTGCTATCTTGTCAATAAAATACGTAATAACAGCAGCTTGGCAAATATCGAGGTGGGTGTTGTCTGCAGTACTACCGCCTACTACTACTACGAAAGACAAACAGACGTACGCATCACATGCTTCCGGTTAAATCACGTGCTCACGACATTTGCTTTAATATATTCACTGTTTGGCAGATAGCCTATTATTGCTAATACATTAAAAAAATCTTTTCAAATTACGCTTTAAATTCCTTTGGCACTGAAACTTAGATGTTGTTTTAGTTAATTAGACTCTATTCCAATGAACTAGAGGTCATTTTAAAATGCAGTTAAAACTAAACTTCTAATTCCCTTGACTCTGAAACTTCGGTGAGTATATTAAATTGGACTTTATTACCTTTGTAGTATAGTCCATTTTATATTATGCTTAGAATACGTAACGGTTTAATTACAACGTAGTATTTTTACACAATCACGAGGAAGAAACAATAAACATTGTGTTAATTATATCGATTTTGGGGTTATTATTAGAATATTGCGATGTTTGTAAAATTTATTTTTGACTATTGTACGTTTTATTGTGACGATATGAAACAGATGGCTTTGTTTGTACAAATCTCTTAGCCTTGCTTTCCTGGTAATAAAAAATCTATTATTTTATGAATAACACGCACGAAGTAAAATTTATAACATTGTAGGATACTTCAAAAAATTGTGTTTAATCACACCTTACAGATATCTACGATGAATAATAATTGTGTTTGCAGGCAAACGAAGAAAAACCGACTTCAATTATATCGAAAAGTAATACAACGTAGGTAGACGAAAAAATAGTCAAACAAATACGTATTATCAAATATTACTCCAAAAGTTGTAATCAGATCTCGATGACATTTAAATTTGACCACATAATAAACACCGGCTTTCGATTAAATTAAAAATCATAAAAATCGGTACACCCAGTAAAAAGTTATGCGGATTTTCGAGAGTTTCCCTCGATTTATCTGGCATCCCATCATCAAATCCTGGTTTCCTTATCATGGTACCAAATTAGGGATATCTCCTTCCCAACAAAAAAAGAATTATCAGAATCGGTTCATAAACAACGAAGATATCCCCGAACATACATTAAAAAAAAACATATATACGGTCGAATTGGGTAACCTCCTCCTTTTTTTGAAGTCGGTTAAAAAAGATTGTATGATAATGATTTTTCAAATATTTTTTATTCACAGAATTCGCCCTTGTATAGTCCGAACCAAACAGTTTTTGAGGTAGGGATCAGCGGGATATGATCTTGCTGAATCTGACTAAGGAAGTACCTGAACCTCACAGAAAGTTACAGTCAAATAATACTGCTTTCAATTAGTGCTGTGTTCCTGTGGCGATTAAGGTGTTCAGAGCTCGGGGGAAGGTCAAGGAATTAGGGTCAGCAAAGCGCTTGTGATACTCTTGGTGTTGCAGGTAACTGAGGTAGGACACATCGCTTCAGCCTGTAATATCCTACTGCTGGGCATAGGCCTCTTTCCCTATGAAGGAGAAGGATCAGAGCTTAATTCACCACGCTGCTCCAATTCGGTTTGGCGGATATATACTATGAGTAACGATCGCTATGAGGTGTACATGATAACAACCGGGACCGACGGCTTAAAGTGCTCTCCGAGGCACGGTGGGGAGACCCACAAGGACTGCACAAACACCCAGATCACTTCAAACACCTGTATGAGCAATACAAATGTTTGCCATGTGCGGGGTTCGAACCTGCAACCGCCAGCGCAACAGATACAATCCATGGCTGTGACCGTTGCGCCAACGCGGCGTCTACGGTAGGACACAGCAGGAAATTTCTTGCTCAAAATATGCAGCAGCCTGACTGCGGTAGTACCTCGACCTTAAAGAAGATCACAGCGAAATTATACTGTTTTCAAGCAGTGTTATGTTCCTGTGGTGAGTATTCAGAGTTCCCGGGGAAGGTCAAGGGATTAGGGTCGGCAACGCATTTGTGATACTCTTGGTGTGCTTACCATCAGGCCGACCGTACGTAATTTACGTTGTTTTGTTTTTGTACATTCTTTGCCTCTCTAGTGGTAAAAGAAAAAACAAATTATAACCGTTACTAACTGTTGTTATGTGCAAATTTGAAACAAATCGTTGAATCAAATTTTTTCAACAAACAACAGCGATTACTGCTCCCATATTTTAAGCATCACGTGAATTCATGCTTTCAGCAAAACACCGTTAAAATATTTTGTTTTTGTGTAACGGCACAAGAATAGTTCTCAATTTGAATGTATGTGTGTTACGTTACGATGCGGAAAAAAGTTTATTAAACTGTTTTTATAATGTGTCTGATAGATGTGATTGTATAGGGAGGTTAGGCATTCGTTGTTTTATGTTTTGTGATAGAATGCAGAGACAAACCATAGACAATATAAATATATTATAAAAATATTATAATTATATTCATTTATATAGTATTTAGGCGTATTTTTTATGTGTATCCGTGTATATGCAAACATGCTGGTTATTTTGTTAATTTTATCATTGACAACACACATTTACAACTTTTTTCTTTTCATGCTCTTTGCCCACATTTAGTGTGAAAGAGATCGTTTTTTTACAAGTTATGAATTATTTTATTATTAGTACAGTAACAATTTTTTAATATCACATTGTACATAGTGCTGTGTGGCTACGGCACTAAAGAATTTAGCCACCCCCTCTCTTCTCGTGGGTGTCGTAAGAGGCGACTAAGGGATAACAAGGTTCCACAACCACCTTGGAACTTAAGAAGCCGACCGATGGCGGGATAACCATCCAACTGCTGGCTTTGAAATACACAGGCCGAAGACGGGCAGCAGCGTCTTCGGTGCGACAAGCCAGTACTGCGGTCACCAACCCGCCTGCCTAGCGTGGTGACTATGGGCAAAACACATGAGTTCACGTTGTTTTTGGCGTGAGCTTGTGGAGGCCTGTGTCCAGCAGTGGACTGTATAGGCTGTAATGATGATGAATGATGACATATGGCTTATGTATTAATAATAAATTACTCTATTTGGAATATCTGGAAGAAATGACTGTATATATGGGTACCTCTAAGTGTTGTTTAAAACCTATTTGATATAAAAAAGTATAAATAAATAACAAATTAGTAACATTAAGAGAAGTAAACATCGTTCAAGTTGCTCAACATTTACGTGTGTGAGTCATGAGTCAATGAATTGAACAAGACATTAACCGAAAGGTCACGAGGACATATTCGGACTGGCACCAGTAAATTTTCTTGTCCTAGATTTATTTAGGAATTTGTCGCGTGCAAGGCGATTAAGGAAAACATTTTAAGACTCGGATACTTTTAAAAGAAATTATGATATTTTTTCACTCGTAATAAAACATTTGTGAGGTAAAACTCAATTTTTTCATCGCAGTAAGAAAAAAAAACCTAATAATTACATTCGTTCATAACGAATTTCAATCGGCAATAGAATATGAAAAAAAAAATATGAGAGATATATTCGAATGCTGATAGTAACAACATCGATATTGCTGCAAATACCTTGAAGATACTAATGACAAAGTACTTGCTCGATGGTTGAAAATTCTTCTTGATGCCGTTGAGTGTGAAGCGCTTAATTTTTATTTATTATTGTTCATGCTATTTGAAAAATTAGTATCTATGTATATTAATAATTTGGCAATCCCAAATTATATTAGAAACAGTTAACTTAAATGTGAACACAGGTTAAACTGAGGTAGGGCACAGCAGGAATTTCCTGCTCAAAATCTGGAGCAGCCCGACTGGGGTAGTACCTCGACCTTACAGAAGATCACAGCTAAATAATACCGTTTTCAAGCAGTATTGTATTCCATTTTTTTACCATTACAAAGGTTATCATCTTCGTAGTAAAACGGCGCGTAAAATAACAAAAACTGGTCGCGTCGAAAGAAGAAATTTTCCACTTACAAGTCTAGGGTATTGGTATGTATTTATTATTTACGCATAATGCATTTAATGTTCCTGCACCGAGTGCACAGAACAGAAGTATTGAAAATGTGACATATGTATGTGTGGCGAACTTCCTGATGATAATAAACGCCACAATATTATTTTATCAACTTGGACCAGCTCCTTACAAATTTTACACATTGGACCACACGATAAAACCAATGCGTTGAAAGAAATATGACGCCATCAAGAATTGAAATGTTCGGCTGAACGGCGCTCACACACCACACTTGCTTACGAATCTTAAAACTAACCGTGCATCTAAATTTAATTATTATTTCATTCTCATATTAATTGTAATATCGTTTACTTTATAAATTAAATTCATCTACATATTAAATTTTGTTATTAATAATTATCTCCTACATATAGTAATCATATAAAACTAAAAACATCTTTTACAAGTACATAAATTACATTAGAGAGTAACAGTCAAATAAATGTGAGGTTATTAGGATAGACCGAATAATAGCTAGGCATTCTAGTGACCCCATATTATTGGTGACCCCGACGAGGAACGAAGTTTGGATTTTGAAAACATCGAAAAGATACCTTAAGGAATATTGAGTTGTGATTTTTAGGGTGTGCCTCAAGTGATAGCGGTAAGCGAGATTTTTTTTTTCTTATAAATATGAATCAGGATGATCCTAGAGATGCCGATGTCGGCACAGATGTATTGCGTGTAGGCGTGAAAGTACCACCATTTTGGCCAGAGGAACCCACCTTATGGTTCGCTCAAGTCGAAAGCCAGTTCACGTTATCTCGAATAACAACCGACGAGACTAAGTTTTGCTATTTAGTGGCTCAATTAGATCACCAATATGCAGCTGAAGTAAAAGACGTAATTACTAATCCGCCCGTTGCAGATAAATATTCAAAACTTAAAAACGAGCTCATTAAACGCCTATCTGCCTCAAAGGAGAAACGCGTAAAGCAACTTATAATGCATGAGGAGCTAGGCGACCGAAAACCATCACAGTTCCTACGTCATCTCGAAGGACTGGCAGGTCCATCAGTCCCTAAAGATTTTTTAGCCACTTTATGGTCTAGTCGATTACCTCAGACAATTCAAACCGTAATCGCTTCACAGATAGATCTACCGTTAGAGAAGCTGGCAGAATTGGCCGACAAGGTGCATGAAATTGCTCCATCAACACCGCAGATAGCAAGTACATCTTCTAATACTTCATCTTCTTCATACGATGACTTGGCTAAGCAGGTATGCGAACTAGCAAAGCAAGTAGCACAACTTAAGGCACGGTTAGAACACAATAGCTCGCGCTCACGCTCAAATACCCGAAAATATAATCGCTCACGAAGCCGCTCATGTCCCAAGCAACCACCCCTAGATCATCCTCATTGTTTTTACCATTTTACCTACGGCGCAAATGCAAGAAAATGCAAGGAGCCATGTAGTTTTTCTTCGGAAAACTCCACGGGCAGTCGGAAGTAGCGGCCTATGACTGCCCAACAACAACTACAGGCCGTCTTTTTGTAACCGATCGTGTAAGTAAAATGCAGTTCCTTGTAGACACTGGTTCCGACCTGTGTGTTTTCCCACGGTCAGCATTAAAGACGCCCCGCAAGCAGACTAATTTTGAGTTGGTGGCTGCAAACAACACAGTCATTCATACTTACGGACCAATAAAACTGCATCTTAATTTCGGACTTCGTAGAGACTTCACATGGAACTTTACAGTCGCTGATGTCTACCGACCTATCATTGGTGTCGATTTCCTGACTTACTATGGTTTGCTCATAGACTGCAAACAGCAACGCTTGATCGATGGTATCACTTCCCTCTCAGTACGTGCTAACCATACAGTTCCGTCTGACGACATCGCATCAGTGAAGACTGTCACAGGTGAAACTGAATTCCACGAGATCTTGCGAGAATTCCCGGAGATCACAAGGCCAGCAGGTATACACTCTCCGACAAAACATAATACTCTGCATTACATCAGAACCACTCCTGGACAACCAGTATCTTGTAAGCCTCGTCGTCTAGATCCTGTCCGTTGTCAGGCTGCTAAAAAAGAATTCGAGGATATGTTAGCAAGTGGTACAGCCAGACGCTCTGAAAGTCCTTGGTCTTCTGCTCTTCACTTGGTTAAGAAGAAGGACGATGGTTGGAGACCCTGTGGTGACTATCGAGCACTCAATGCTAGAACGATACCTGACCGATACCCGATACGTCATATACATGACTTTTCATACCAGTTGTCAGGATGTTCAATATTCTCTACTATTGATCTTGTTAAGGCATACAATCAAATAGCTGTAAGTCCGAAGGATATACCAAAAACTGCTATCACAACACCGTTTGGATTATTCGAATTCCCTTACATGACATTTGGACTTAGGAATGCAGCACAAACATTTCAAAGATTTATTGATGAGGTGTTATCCGGTCTAGACTTCTCCTACGGATACATCGATGATATTTTGGTATTTTCTAAATCTAAAGAGGAACATAAGTCACATCTAAGGCAGTTATTTGAACGTCTCAAGCAGTATGGCATTTTAATTAACACTTCCAAATGCTCATTTGGTCAAGAAACTGTAAATTTCTTAGGATATAACGTTTCTGCTTCTGGATCTAAGCCTCTTGAATCAAAAGTCCAAGCTATCAACGAATTTCCTGTACCTAAGACAGTTAAAGAACTTCGACGGTTTCTAGGAATGCTAAACTTTTATCGTAGGTTTATTCCGAATGCCGCAAAACTCCAGGCGCCGCTGAATTCCATTCTACAAGGACCTAAACTGAAAGGTTCTCACCCAGTAGAGATGACATCTACATTACTCAAGTCTTTCGAAGACTGTAAAACTTCACTATCGCAAGCTACACTATTAGCTCATCCAGATTACTCGGCAGAACTCGCAATCGTCACTGACGCTTCAGACTTTGCTATCGGTGCGGTACTCCAACAGAGGAAAGCTGATGACTGGCAACCTCTAGCATTTTACTCTCATAAGTTGTCTACTGCACAAAAGAAGTATAGCCCTTACGACAAAGAACTTCTAGCTGTATACGAAGCTGTCAAGTACTTTCGACATATGATAGAAACTGCTACATTCGCTGTTTACACCGATCACAAGCCCCTCACTTTTGCTTTTTCTATCAGTAAGCAAGACTGTTCACCACGACAATTCCGGTATCTCGACTTCATATCTCAATTTACCACTGATATAAAATATATACCGGGTAAGGACAACAAAGTAGCTGATGCACTTTCTCGGATCGAAGAAATCAGTACCATAGATTATCAGACTCTTGCACAATCTCAGGACAATGATACTGAACTGCAAGACTTTCTTCGCCGTGGTTCTTCACTGAAGCTTGTGAAAATGTCAACTGAATTTACTACTATACCCATCTACTGTGACATCTCCATGCATTCACCTCGACCGTATATAACACCAGAATTTAGAAGACAAGTCTTTGACATGGTGCACAGTTTACATCATCCTGGAAGGTCAGCTACAGTACGACTGGTGACACAAAGATTTGTTTGGCCAGGGATTCGTAAGGACTGTAGAGAGTGGGTACGGCAATGTTTAAAATGCCAAAAATGCAAAATTATCCGCCATACAGTATCCCCCCTTTCCACTTTCCTTACTCCTTCTTCAAGGTTCTCTCACATTCACCTCGACATCATAGGACCTTTACCTATTTCTTATGATTTCAGGTATTGCCTTACCGTCATCGATAGATTCACGCGATGGCCTGAGGCGTTCCCGCTTAAGGACATAACGGCTGAGTCCTGTGCCGCAGCTTTGGTGTCCGGTTGGATTGCACGCTTTGGTTGCCCAGCCCGGGTAACCACAGACCGCGGTCGGCAATTTGAAAGTCAACTGTTCAAATCTCTCACAGCGACAGTTGGCGCTCGACATATTCGCACTACCGCCTACCATCCTGCAGCAAACGGTATAGTTGAGCGAATGCATCGACAACTTAAAACAGCAATCATGTGCAACAGCAACTGTAGTTCTTCGCAGTGGACTGAGTCTCTTCCGCTAGTACTTCTCGGCATGCGCAGCTCCTGGAAGGATGATCTTCAAGCGTCACCAGCAGAGCTCGTTTATGGTGAGCCACTTATATTGCCCGGTCAGTTCCTGTCGCCTAAGGATGATTACACCGCAACAGATGTAACTCTTTACGCCACACGCCTACGATCTCATATGGCTAAACTTTCCCCAAGACCAACTTCCTGGCATACA
Organism: Melitaea cinxia; assembly: GCF_905220565.1. Classification (NCBI taxonomy): domain Eukaryota; kingdom Metazoa; phylum Arthropoda; class Insecta; order Lepidoptera; family Nymphalidae; genus Melitaea; species Melitaea cinxia. Next base: position 11,673,677 of record NC_059412.1, read on the forward strand.
TCTACCGCATCACCATTTTATATACCTAAAGACTTAACAAACTCATCGCATGTATTTCTGAGACAAGACCGATTGCGTGGATCGTTAGAACCACCGTATGCCGGACCCTTCAAGGTCATCGAAAGAACGCCTAAGTATTTCACACTAGACGTCCAGAACAAAAAGGTTAATGTTTCTATCGACAGGCTTAAACCGGCGTACATGGCAAGAGAAGAAAAGGTAACACTATCACAACCTGTCAAAACTTCAACAGAGAAGTACACACGAAGCGGGCGAAGAGTCCAATTTCCCAACTTTTATCGACCGTAGTTACGGTCTAGCCAGGGGGAATATGTGGCGAACTTCCTGATGATAATAAACGCCACAATATTATTTTATCAACTTGGACCAGCTCCTTACAAATTTTACACATTGGACCACACGATAAAACCAATGCGTTGAAAGAAATATGACGCCATCAAGAATTGAAATGTTCGGCTGAACGGCGCTCACACACCACACTTGCTTACGAATCTTAAAACTAACCGTGCATCTAAATTTAATTATTATTTCATTCTCATATTAATTGTAATATCGTTTACTTTATAAATTAAATTCATCTACATATTAAATTTTGTTATTAATAATTATCTCCTACATATAGTAATCATATAAAACTAAAAACATCTTTTACAAGTACATAAATTACATTAGAGAGTAACAGTCAAATAAATGTGAGGTTATTAGGATAGACCGAATAATAGCTAGGCATTCTAGTGACCCCATATATGTCTTGTACGATATAATTTAATCTGCGTTGTCAATAGTAAAGAAACTCGTCAAATGTAGAAAATGCATGAAAATTTATTGTGAAAACTTATGTGATGTCAAAAATATATTTAATGTTTTTCATATTCAATATAAATTGAATCCCATGTGTTTTCCGGGTCAATTTTTTGCTTTATCCCTTAGAACTATTTAGGTACTACTATTGAAGGCTAGCAAAGAAAAAAATTGTCGAGTGCGAAACAGAAAGTAGCGTTCCGTATTACTGTAATATTTTAAAATACATTTTAAAGACTAATATGAAAAAAAAAAAACAAAAATCGATTCTTGAAGGGAAAGGCTTTAATTTTTATCAAATTGAATCAGTACAGAAATGCGATCAAATGTAAAATCTATGTAATATTCAACTTGGTAGTTTGAAATCGACTTTTTTTGTTCTAGTAAGCTTTAAAAGCATTTTTGGATCGTCAGTTTCCCAAATATAAATTAAACATTACTTAATTTCATAGCACTTCTATTCAATAATATGTTCTAGAATAATTCAGGGTTCGACGCAAAAGGCTAAGCTAATTAAAAAACTAGACTCACAGTGTTTCCTAAGTCGGCATGACATATCGTTGGAGGACGCTGACTCACGTTGCCATTGTACGGAAACCACCGTTTTTTCCTGTGATTGCTTAATATTGTTTACACTGATAATCAGTGAGGTAAGAGGGGATTTTTCAAGCCCAACGTCTGTTACGTTAATGTAACGTAAGGAGGTTTTTTATTTTTAAGTTCTTTTCCGTACCATTTTTTTTATTATGTAAGAGATTATAAGGATAAATTGAATGTCCACGGGTAATTTAAACATGATCTACATTTGTAATCTGCCGTGTAATTACCGTACCTCTAAGGTTATCCATAGATTTTAGAAAATAAAATAGCTTAACAAGAGTAGTACGCGCGGCTTAGTACAGGAAAGTCCTCGAGTTTCTTTGTAACAATAGTCACTATTGTATTCACGGATTAATTCTGATTGTTGCCTTTAACAGTGCCAAAATAGAACACATGATTTCGCCGATATCATGTCTGATAGATAATGCATGAAAATGATTGTATGGTATGGTTGAGATAACAATCTTCGTTTAATTTTTTAGGAAGAAAAAATATTAGGAATTTAGTTAATGGGTCTTATCTAAAATTTTATAAATATTGAAATTAAAAATATATTGTAAACAAGTGTGTTGTACTAAGATAGGTACAAGGTGTATTTTAATTAAATGTTAATGTGTTTAATATATATGAACAATGCTAGAAAACACTAAATACAGGCATATCTCTGTTTTTTGAAATTTCAAAGAGTCTAAAAAGCAGATAATTATAATCGTGTAAAAAAACGTATAAACGCCTCTATTGGGCAAAGGTCATCTGCCCTTTATACTATTAACATAAACGGTTTAAATTCTATTGCTCTCATTAGGATGAGACTCCTGTGTTTGTTTGACGGCAAACATTTTTCAGCTCAACACCAAACATTAGTCATAAGCGAAGGTTGACCTGGACTGTAAGTTGACTGCGCCAACACATCGTCACGTCCATAAATTTTCTACTGCGCAGTTTCTTAATAAAAGGTCAAGAGATACATTCACGAGTTTTTAGTAGTTTTTAACAATATATAGTGTTTACCTCTCATGGTCTTTAGTCAAGTTGGTTTTGGTGTTTACAATAACAAGATATTTTCGGCCATTATATGCAAATACGAATAAATATTTACAAATACGTGACGAATATGTTATTTTGTACTATTGTTATATAAAACGTTGATAGAAATGCAAAATAAGATTATATATTTCAAATTTCCATAGGCAAGGCAATTCACAGTATGTAAGACTGACAAACACAAGAACGGTTTGGCCAATTCGGTTATTTTTTTTTTTAAATTTTCTAATCATTATTATCATCATCATTTCAACCTATTGCAGTCCACTACTGGACATAGGCCTCCACAAGTTCGCGCCAAAAAATAGCGTGAACTCATGTGTGTTGCCCATAGACACCACGCTAGGCAGATGTGTTGGTAATATAATTTTCTAATACTTCGTAAAAGGTTTTAGTGGTTTTGTTTTTTCTAATTGAAATATTTATAATACGACATTTTGGTATTTTAAAGCTACTATTAAATTAAATGATCTTCGAAAATCCATTATTAATAATATAACCTCACGGCTAAAAAATATTGCTCGCAGGTAGTGTCGTGTTCCTGAGGTGATGATGGTAGCCAGAGCTCTTGGGGAGAGTCAGGAGTTCGGATCAGGCGGTAGAGTCGGCAATGCGCTGGCAATTCTCCTGGTCTTGCAGGCTTTTATAACCTACGGTATCCGCGTACCATCAGGTAGACCACTTGTTTGCTACCTTTGTAATATAAAAAATACGTACCGACCTACCTATCGTCAAACTATCTTGGGTACTCACTCACTTGGATGGACTATCATGTTGCAAAGTTTAGTAGAAAGGTTTAGTTCATAACTTCATCAATCGCAAGTGTATTTTTAGCCCGTAATGTCTCAGACATTAAGTGCATGTTATGCGACCCTCTCACTATTTTTAGTGCATCCTTTATTCATTCTATTTTTATCAATTGAATGATAGCAGGACAATCCTCTATAGCGCTGACGTCTCAGCTTTGCCCCCTATGAATTGCGTAGCCAACTACTTGTATATTGTATTAAGATTTATAACTCTAAAAAACGTACAATAAAGCAATAGTTATTATATTTAACGCAATGAAATGAAATTAATTTCGCCACGGCGATTCAAACTTAATAAACTTCAAAATCTACACTACAAAAAGAGTCATGGTAGTAAAATCAATTAACAATTACGGACTTGTAAATCGATGAAAAAAAATATTTATGCAGAGGTCAGTACGTCCACTGAAGAAGATCGTAGAAATTCATATTACAATTATTATGTACTCGTAAGTTTATGACCGGTGATATCATGTAGAAAACATACCTAAACAAATAATGATGGGCGTATAACAATATTATTCTGAGTCAAGTGACTAAATTATGTAGTTAGATGTAATTTAATATTCAATACTTCGAAATGAAATTAAATGAAAACATTTATTTCGTCATTAGGTGATATACACACTTAACAAAAGTGAAAATAATGTCATTTACAAAAAATATAATACAAATAAATAAATAAAAAACTCGACAATAATAAAAGAAAGTTAAGTTAGCAAAAAAATCAAAAATCCATGAACTTCCTTGAAACTTCCATGAACTTTATGATTTAGAGGTAAATAAATTCAATGGTTTGATTTGCTGTAAAAAAAAATTTATTCAAAAACCAACTTCAATTAGTAATTCAATTATTTTTTGTAAATCGATTTTACCTTCAAGGTTTTTACCGAAACGGAATTATTTTAATTACTGGACAATTAATGACATTGCATAACGAGCGCAAAAAATGCGTAACTAAAATTCCTACTTACGAGTATCACATCAAATAAGGTTTTATTTCAATTAAATATGCATATTTTTGCTCAATTTAAAAAGAAGAGGAAGGTCCGTTGTGTTTGTTTTTTTTTTTTATATGAGATCTTTTTTATTCGTGAAGTACATTTTAAGGCTTTTAAACGACTTCAAGAGAGTTCCCAATTTGTCAATATGTTCTTTATGAGTACAGTTTACTGGGTGTACGGATATTGAAGATTCTTTTTTTGTTCGAATCCTGATGCTTACGCGTGGCCTTTTTTTAAATTATAGCGAGATCTGATGTGTGACTTTTGAATTACCCCTAATAATGTGTCCGTCAACCCGCATTGTAGCAGCGTGGTGGATTAAGCTCTGATCCTTCTCCAATACATGGGGAAAGAGGTCTATGCCCAGCAGTGGGATGTCACAGGCTGAACCGTGAAGCGCTAATAATGTGTATTATACTATACTTGCCAACGTAAATTGAAGAATTGATTTTTTTTTAAATAAACACAACTATTTCGAAAAATGGTCGCTGCTCAGGTAGTATCATTTCACCTATTTTTAGCATATCTCCAAGGATAATACTGGGACGCTGACGGGAAGATAATGGGAATTCAGTAGTGAGACCACGTTGGCCTTAGAAACGTGATTTATTTCGTTTTCTGTTAAATTTTTAAACTTAAACTCTTTCAAGAATTTATTTGATTAAAACATTAAAAGCTGAACCGGCCAAATTCACACTTTTTTTCTTTATATCTTTTTTTCTTTACTGAGTATGTCGATTTTTTTTATACGAACTTTATTCTGACAATTTAGAAGATAAAAAAGAATTACCCAGTTTAGTAGTTGTTCAGAAGTGTGTGTGTACTATACATACTCTTTGGCGATTTATTTACACTAGTGGCCGTCAAGTGATCGAAATTCGACCATAATTAATTTAAATTATAAGTTTGAACATTAAACAAAAGAGTGCATATATGCGTGTGTATGTCAATTACATGGTGATGTGTGTAATGTTTTATTTTATTGATTTAATGTATTTTTTATGTACAATTTAAAAAAAATTATTAGCATTCTGCACACATTCTCTATATAAACTATAAGCCTGCGAAATTTCATATTCCTCCATCCGCGCAATTTCCGTAAAAAGGGGTACAACCGTTTCTGCTTCACGTATTTATTTTTAGATTTATATAGACGTAAAACCATTATTTGACTTGTAAAATAATGTTTTCAATGCTAGTAAAATCTAGTTTATGTATTTTGCCGCTTAAATCAAGATACAGAGTATACAAACGTAGTGACGTCAACAGATTATGTAAACTTTGACGATATCTTGAATATTTTGCATGACGTTTGAACAGGTAAAGCTACACCACCTACCCAATCTCTCTATTAAGTTTTCCTTTTTGTGTTCTTGAAGAAATTACCAATTAGCCATAAGTCCGCCCATTATCTATATTATCTGTAACTATCTTTATGTTTTGTTTCTAAGGGGTTGTCCATTAATTTTATTACGATGAAATATTACAAGAAGGGGGGCTATATTGAAATATCACTTGTTTTTATTTTTTGTTGAACGCGCAATTTCTAAACCTAAAAAACATGAAAATGAAATGAAAAAACGACCAAATGTTAAAAAATTAAGCATGGCGATACAAAAAGAAATTTGCATCACAATGCTTAATTTTTTAACATTTTAATCAGAAATAGGTACCTGTATTCAAACATAATATTTTATTTTCTTTGAACAAAAACTACTAACTTGATTTTTGGGTAGAGGGGGTTTAAAACCAGACCAAACGTTCCAGGGGGGGGGGGATAAAACGGTTGGACGACCCCTAAATGTACTTATGGTGTACATTGGTTTAAATAAAAAAATCAAGGAGCTAAATTAGTAGCTATTTACATACGTTTCATATTATGTCAATTGTTAGGCATATTTAGTAATACAATTGTATTATTAATATTTTTGTTCAATTTAAATTAACAACAGCTACGTGATCAAAATTATCCATGTGTTCAAATTTCATGAACAGCACCAATCCTATGGACAAAATCTCATATAGCTCATAAAAACGCGGACAGATGCAGACAAAATCCTCATACCAAGAGCTATCTATGCGAATTTGGTCTCCATTTGTTCATGTTTTTACGAAGTTTGTAAAAAAATCATAGGGTAAACATTCTTACGAAAATTGTCTGAAGAAACTAGGATTACTCCATTAAACCTACGATTATCAAAATAGCGTAGAATTCCTTAGGGCTGCTTAAAAGCATTTTAATCCTTGGTAAATAAATATTTATAGAAAACTGAGATTGGTTTTCATATCAGACAACGCAAAAGAATAAAAATTAAATATTGATACAAAACGACCCTGACCTCACGGTGGATTTTAAAAAATTCAATAAACAACTTTTAAATTTTGATCCTTGATCGATTTTTTTTTGGTTTATGCTATTCCGTTTTTATTGACGTTTTGTTTGAAAACAAGACTGGATTGCATCCGTATATAAAATTAAATTTCAATAATTTTTTTAATTCATATAGTTAAATAAAACAAATAAAAGATGTGTTTAAAATTTACAATAAGTTCCATTTAGTATTCTCAATTCAGAACTATTTATTCACTGACATATTCAATTCACAACACAATCAAACTCGGAAGTTACATCAAAATCAACAACCTCTTTTTTTTACATAGGCATCATTTAATAATAATAACTTTTTTTCTGAGTACATAATATATTCTTTAATTAACTATTTATAGTTAGGTGAAGCTTCCACGGTTCCACCGATCCGGATTGCAACAGGTACAAGATAAAAAGAACCAGCAAGAAACTCATTAAAACCGTTGATACATAAATCAGTCATTATCAATTTTTTAAAAACATTCCCAGAACAAAATCCAGGTGCTTATGAAGTGAAAGTTTAGGAGCATGAGGATAAATTTTTTACGGATGAAACGGCAACGTTTTGATGAAACGGCAACGTTTTGATGAAACGGTAACGTTTTTGTCTATGGAGCTGGAACGGAAATCTAAATCTTTAGATTTTTATAAGTATAAACGAGACTTAAAAATTAGTGTACTTCGTGCGCGCGCCCTTTTTTATACTAAGAGAGGGCAAACAAGAGTTTCATCGTAGCTTATAGAATCTTGTAACATTAAAAGCCTACCAAATGCGTTGCCAACCCTGATCCCAGTAATTCTGGTTACATTACCCACAGGAACACAGCGCTACTTGGGAGCATTAATAAGTTGTAGCCTTCTGTATGGTTGTCGGGAAGCTTACACATGATTTCATTTATAATAATGTTACTTAGCCAATAGCCTTTCTCGGAAAATGGATTATCCAACACAAAAGACATTTTTCAATTCGAACCAGTAGTTCCTGACATTAGCGCGCTTAAACTAACGAACAAACAAACAAAATCTTCAGCTTTATAATATCATTACTTCACTTTAGCCTGATATAGTCCACTGCTGGACATAGGCCTCCACAAGTTCGCGCCAAAAATGGAGTGAACTCATGTGTTTTGCCCATAGTATTTTTATTATTTATACTAAACAATCTAGTATTTAATAATATACTTATATATTAAATGTTTATTTTAAACTAGCTGCCCGGACATACTTCGTTTTTTGAATAATTGATAGTAAAAATATTTTTTTTAGTAAACCCTTCCATTGGCCTTAAGGAACATACAAAAAACATTGCCGAATTGGTCGAGCCATTCTCGAGTTATGCGCTTAGCTACATTCATTTTTATTTATATCTTGGTTGTTTACGTAATCCTTTTAGTTTATGTACTGTATTTCTAATATACATAATTTACGTTGTATAATGGTATCAAAAGAAACAGTATAACAAAATTTCATTCAGAAATAGTCGTTCGCTTTCAATTGAATTGCAAATAACGACCCACGTGACAGTGTTCGCCAAAAAACAACTAAAAACGTCATAAATATTTCATTTCGTGCAGTTAAATCCGTTTTGAAAAATGTTTTTCGCGTTGTTACGGTAGTTTTTTACGGGAATATAAAATCAGAAGACTCAGACTTGTATATTTTATGCATTCAGGGTCGCTTAGCGTTGATTTACAAATTTGGGATACATGAATAACTTGGATAATAAAATAGTTATATAAACTCTAGAAAATTGTATTACATATCGTCTGTTATTTAATATAATTGAAATACATGTGTATAACATTTAATTAATAGCAGTTGTAATAAACATATATAATGAGATTTACGTATACCTTGTACCTCTTCTTTTATAAAGAATTTCCTCTTTTTATTCTAATATCTACTTGATGTTTTATACTGTAATTGACAGACGACTATTTTTTTTAAAATTTAATACGTAATTCTTTAAAACATTGTCTTGCCACAAAAGCAAGACAAAAAATCTTTTGAATGGTATAATCTCCCTTCCAAGAATAGCAACCGTTGTCAGTTGTTTGTGATTTCAAAGTCATGGTCCGCAAATATAAGAGCCCAGGCCTTAGACCTAGTATTTATGTCGTTGCAAAGTACTTAAAATAGCCATTAAATTTAAATGCTAGCTACATCTAACGCTTTTCTAATTAATATTGATTAATATATTTAACACTACAGATGGAGATTCAAATTCGGTAAACCGGATCTGGCATCGCTATCATTTTCCAGATCCGATCCAAATTTCCGGATCCGGTAGTTGCATATTTTGAGAAAATAAAAGCTCCATTGAAAGTAAGGACGTGGCTCTTGAATGTACGAGTCCTTTGTCGCTGAAATAAAAGATTTGACTGACAAAACTAAGAGTTAAATAAACAAGTACTTAAAACTAAAATAGAATATTTATATATTTTATATTACGCTTTTACTAAATGCACGTATAATTTTGGTATAATGTGTATACACGGTACATATTATACCAAAATAACATTTTTTACAATTTTTGTCGGTCTGTCTGTCTGTTTGTTCCGGCTAATCTCTGAAACGGCTGGACCGATTTTGACGGGACTTTCACTGGCAGATAGCTGATGTAATAAGGAGTACCTTAAGCTACTTTTACTATATTTTAGAAATTCATTTATTTTTAACTCTGCGAACTGAACAAAAATTTTTTTTTTAAATTCCACGCGGGCGTAGTCGCGGTCGCAGCTAGTTCTAAGTAAAATTACAAACAAGTCTTGCCACCGTGGATAATTATAGCCTTGTTTTGTTTACGTGTTATGAAAATAAAGCCTGTCGCCAGCAGGTCTTAATGGATGACGGTGACTACATTTGACTTTTAAAACAAGCTCATATTTTTATGGACCATTGTCGTAACGAGGGTAACGAAACGTGATAATGTGACATGAAAGTTCACAATGAGACTCAATAAGACTCGAGAATCATTGTTAATTTATAGCCAGTAATAAAAAAGTACACTTTGACAATTTCGTGTTTTGTTTTGGTTTGGTTTTGATGATTTTTTGCCGATTCTGAGTTAGCTTGGAATTTTCTTTATCGAGAATTTATACAAATAACATATTCGCCAACCTACAGTGGAGTAGTACAGTGGAGCTAGAATCCAAGCTATATGGAGAAAGGGGCCTATGCCCAGCAGTGGCATATCAGACTGAATCGTGAGAAAACCTATTCCTAATCCCTTTATATAGGCTTTAAAACTATTTTTAAAATATCTTTATGATAAAATAAAATAAATTAATTCACTACATTTTCACAATACCCTAAATTGTATCGAAGCCTAATAAGGTTGCAATATTTTTAGATTTCAACAGGGAAACGCTGCTAGCCTTTTAACCAAAATTCATTAAACATGAAAAGTTATTCACTTCTTCAAAGTACTACGAATAAATATTTTGGCTGATTTTTTTATGGAATTAAAATATATATCCGTTTTTGTGTTAAACAAATTTTCCTGTTCCATATGCCTTGGGGGGAATTAGGGATAGCGTCGGCAACGCGCTCTCGATGCTTTATATGAGATTGATACCAGATGATACCATCAGGTGAACCGTACACTTGTTTTTCGACCTAGTTATATAAAAAAAACTTTGAATCAAATAAAATTTTAACTTATTCATTTGATTTCACCTTTCTAATCTAATTAAAAAAAAATAAAAGAAATTGCAAACGAAAATCAGAATCTAAAAATAAATAATTTGCATAACTTTATTTTTTGCTGATTCATTCAACTTGGGTAATTCGTATATTCTCTTTGTTCGATGAATCAGCTTTAATTAGCAATAGTTCGAATGACGTCTGTGATCATGGAAATCCTTAAGCAATGCTATGAATGAATCTCTTCAGCGAACCTTGAAACCGTGGCCCACAAATCAAAGTAATAAATATTTATTCACAAGTATTTATATACAATATTTCCTTTTAACTTCGTCTAGACAATCTAGAGATTACGGTATCTACTAAGCATAAGTACACTCTTTATTATTATTATATTCTTTTTTGTACTTAAAATAAAGTGACAAGTAAAATGAATATTTTATTAAATAGTTCTGGGGTCTGCCACCTTATTTGCTGCTGGTTAGTGAAAATACGAGATTTATAATTAAGTCTGAAATACACATTTTTCACAATATTTTTTAAATGACCGCAAAAAAAAACGATTTTTGTGATTAAGTTTAAAATATTACAACACTGAAAAACAGAACAAAAATTTTATGCTAAAGAAAACTACATGTATAGAAAAGAAAAAAAGAGGGAAAAAATCGAAATGACTTATAGTTACTCAAACGATCTGTTTATCACTTTTATTTCTAACTAGCCCTGCCCGCGACAAAGAAAAAGTTATTATTCAGTTCGCAAAGTTATAAAATAAATAAATTCCTAAAATAAAAGTTGCCTTTGTTACTCCTTACTACATCAGCTATCTGCCAATGAAAGTCCCGTCAAAATCGGTCCAGCTGTTTCAGAGATTAGCCGGAACAAACAGACAGACAGACAGACAAAAAATGTAAAAAATGTTATCTTGGTATGTGTACCGTGTATACATTCATATGCGTTTAGTAAAAAGGGGTAATTTTAATATTGCAAACAGACACTCCAATTTTATTTATTTGTGTAGGTCAAGAACAGCGACTAATTTTCTAAGTCATTTTTGATGCTGCTTCATTCATATCTAAGTTAATTAATTATCTTAAAACATTAACTTTCGTCGGTTTTCTACTATTCGTGTATATGTTTTTGTACATCTTAATATATATAAATCTCGTGTCACAATGTTTGTCCTCAATGGACTCCTAAACTACTTAACCGATTTTAGTCAAATTTGCACACCGTGTGCAGTTTGATCCAACTTAAAAGATAGGCTATATTTTATTTTGATATATTATGTTATTATTATATTTCAGAAAAAAATAAGGTGATACGAAGTTCGCCAGGTCAGCTAGTATGTATATATGTTTTCTAATGTTACGCTGACATAAATATGACATACCTCCTTTTACTTCATGAATGTGAAACTTTGGATGGATGGATGTTTCCTTATGAAACGCCAAATAGAGATACATAATTGATAATTCTGGAATAACGAAGAGTTAGTTTTCATCCCGAAAAAAAAATGAGACAGATTTTCACGTGAAAATAACCGCAGGTTACAGCTAATATTTTAATGTTTTAGTCGTCGTAATAGGGAGATAAGTGAACTATGCAAAAACATAATAACAGTACATATAATAATAATAGTTACTGAAGTGTGTCGTGTAAACTGTTCTTGAAACTTTACGAAATAATTCAATTGGTTTGAATAATCTTACTTGGAAATTCAATTTGTTCCAGCAATGACGTCAATTCGACGACAACGACCGACGTTTGATTAATCCTCGATAATTTAATATTTTCATATTACTGTATTATTACACTTTACAAGCTTTAAAACAAGCAAAAAAGATGAGTTAGTTTTGAAATATATACGTATAAATCATATTGTTACTAACGATGAAAATATAAATGATTGTTTTTCTGTCCTCGTTCATTTATCAAACGTTTTTATAAATTTTCTACTCGCTGACATAGCGAACTATGCGCTGCCATATTATTGTTCTTAAATGTATCTATATTTTTAATTTTCTTTTAATGAAACCGTATCCTGACAATAATGAACACAAAAGGATTGTTTAATTTGGTGTAGTAGTTCGAAAATCATGATAGTACATACATTTCTGTGATTCATTTGGATATCTGTATTAAAATTGTGTACTGTTAGTGTACACGTAGTATTCATTTTACACTTACTGTAATATCCCAATGCTGGACATAGGCCTCTTTTCTCATGAAGAAGGATTAGAGCTAACGATCGCTATTAGGCTTAACGAGCTAACCGAGGCACGGTGGGGAGACCCACAATGACTGCACAAACACCCAGACCACGGCAAACATCTGTATGGCCAATACAAATGTTTGTCATGTGCGGAGATCGAACCGCAACCGCCAGCGCGACAGCCACAAACCATTGCTGTGACCGTTGCGCCATTTTACAAAATAAAATTATTTATTTCTCATTTACGGTCATATAAAATTAATTATAAATTTAGTAACGAGGAAGCTATTAGGCTCAATTTCAATCAAATTTTCTTAAGTAGTAGTGAATTTTCGATAACGTTTTTAAAGAGATAACCAAATTACATGACACTACAAAAACTTTTCGCAATCACCGTGACTCGTTAACGTATGATAATTTCGTGGCCCAAAAACAAAATTATTTGCATTGTTTTGTTTCTCTCAAACGAGAACAATTAAGAATAACGCAGTGAACTCTCAGAAATATTCAGAGTCCCTGATTTTTACGCACATTGTTTTACAGAAATATTTTCAAAGTTATGACATAATTAATAATTTGCGTAATTATAATTTTTTTTCATACGTATACTTAACTTTTTAACATATAATCGTGTTAGCTAGTTAAATTAATATAAGAAATATAAACCAAAATTTAACACGTCTATATAAAATATATGTATATATTTACAAACACTGTGTAGTAATTTTTAATTACTTTTCGTGATAGCAGACATTTGTAGTGGATATAGGCTTTCTCTCTCTAAAACTGTACATAGTTAAAGTTACAATATCTATATCAAATAACAACCAAAATTGAAACAATTTAAAACTTTCAATACGTTTTTCGAAAAAAAAAAAACATCGAACATTATACACTCTCTAAAATATTTGTTTATTCAAAGTAAAAGTTATTTAACCGTGTTATAATAACCTTGTCTCAAGCACAACTAGTAACTATCAATACATCATACAACAAAGAACATCGATAAACAACGGGGAAGTATCCTTACCATCTCGAAGCAGATTTGTTTGACAAGCTAAATATACACAGCGATGCACAGGTGGAAATACTCTCAAAACAGTATTGTTCATAACGTACAAGGTCAGATACTCTGTTATAGAAATTATGTAACTTTAAATGAACTTTAATTATGATGAAATAAATGGCAGCAGTTGACTGTTACTTGGTGACATTTTGATTAAAACGATTATTTTTAAAATTCGGCGCTAGGAAAATAATAATATATGTATAGATATTTGTAAAAGTTTGGATGTTCATATGGTGGATAAGGTAGCCAAATATATTCCGGATGAGCTTTCTTGACAGCGGGGACAGTTCGGTTCAGGAAATCGAGAGAAGATCAACAGGGAAAGTTTCTTGTGATTCTCCTGGTATAGCAGGGGCAATGGTCACCGCTGTCCATCAGACGGATATATGCAGACGATATAGTTATACGTGCCACTCTGGTGATATAAAAAGGTTAAAAAGGTAGTGACGAACCGTAATTTTTTGCCCCCAGTGGCCCACCGAAAATTTGCCACCTGTACCAATTAATTTTTTTACCAAATTAATTTAGCACACTCATTGCAAGCACAATTTTCATTATGTTTATTAACCGACTTCAATAAAGGAGAAGGTTCTCAATTTTACTTTAGTTTTATGTCTCACATTGTGGACGCAATTTGGTATATTTAGTCAGTTGAAAAAAATTGTTGAGATTTTGCCTTTCATGTGCCGCCTGAGCTCATGGTCCCTGAGGCACCCTCAAGCTATGCTACGCTAGGTTTTTTATCCCAGAAAAATCTACAATAGTCGACACTAGTGAGATAGATTTTCACTCGAATGAAACTACGTGAAAAACATTAGGCTATTAAGTTACGGTAAAGGTGAGTTATAACGATTTGCGTCAACGCTTGTAGAAACGCACGCAAAATAACACTTCTTGGTATAATTTATTATGACGTGAACATTTCTTTTCTTAATTATTGTGCTTCGAGATGCAATCAGAGGTTGTGTTAATGTTTTCGCTTCGCATGGCGGAATATTGCCTTATATGGCCCTTCACTTCACTTACAATATTATGACACAATGTTTACAGTTATTTGTTATTTGCGGTTTGCTGTTCTCGTTCGTTTCTTTTTAAGATATATTAAATATGAGCTATTTTTCAATTATATATTAATTATTTTGTTTTTCATTTTTGATAAAAATAACAACATAATAGTTTGTTATTTTATTTATTTGTTTTAATATACTTTATTGTATATATATTTTGTTCGGAAAGGCACAAAAATGTAAACAAAATAACAAGTTTTTTTTTTATACCACTAGGTCGACAAACAAGCGTACGGCGGTAAGCGATTACCGTAGCTTATAGACGTCTGTAACACCAGAAGCATCGCAAGCGCGTTGCTGACCCAATCCCCAATCCCCCCCAGGAGCTCTGGTCACCTTACTCACCAACAGGAACACAATACTGCTTGAAAGCAGTCGGGCTGCTCCATATTTTGAGCAGGAAATTCCTGCTGTGCCCTACCTCAGTTAAACACACGTACACGTACACGTGCTTTGAAAGGATTTTAAAGCATTTATTTAATTTTTTTATCGTTAACATTAAAAATAGTAATTTCATTTGATGAAAATAAGAAAATACGCGCTAAGCATATAGGGTAAGGTTGCTCAAGTCGTACCCCTTAAGGAAATAACGTTGTAGTATTTAATGCCATTCAAATAAAACAAAATCTTTTGCATGAACATAATCTTCATTTAGTTACCTTTTAATCAACATTAATAGAAATTTAAAAGCCACTAATCAACATAGATATTTTAACGATTTTCGCAAATGTACCTTCGGTACGATTAAGGCACCTAGTCGCCTAATTCGTACCACTTATAGCCCAAGTCGTACTTAGAATAAGACTTTAGTGAAGACATTATAAACGATATAGAAAAATACTTAAGAATTTCTAACATCAACTTACAATATCTTTCTTTGGTTAATAGTCACAAAATCAGTCATAGTGTTAAGTGAACCTGTGTAAGTGAAAGTGTAACCTTTACATGTTAGACAATGAATCATATTTTCTTCACGATCTTCCTTAGATAGTTAAAATAGCTACGATTCTTCTCTTTTATTTTTTTGTTCTGCTTAAATGTTCTGTCCGTCTTTCTTCTCTTTGAGGGTTTATTTTGTGTTTTGATTTTTTAAATATCCAGTACAAGCTTCTTTCTTTTATTTATGTTTTCCTTGGTTTCTATTTCATTTTTGTGGTGACTGGAAGTTAATTCTATTGCCGATTTAGTACCTTTTTTATTTTTTTTAATAAATGTTGTTGTGCAAGGAACAGGATATAATGTGTTTAAGTGAGTTAGCCCGCTATTCTCTGTTAAAATGACGGCGTAATTGAAATTTTTCGGCCAGCTCGAAAGCAAGTTTTCTTAATTCAGTCGTAGTGAACCCGAAAAAACAAGACTCTAAAGTTATCAAATGCTGTGCCAACATCTCTTCCATATTCGATCGACTCCAAGTTCGATCATGCATGGAGTTACTGCTCTCATCTTTGGGATGGCTCAGCCAAGTACCACCTGGAGCTTCTTGAATCAATTGAGAGACGAGCCAGGAGGCTCATCGGTGATGATGCAGTGGTCGCCCTAAAGCTGCAAAGCTTGCATCATCAGCGTAGGGTGGCCGTCCTGTCGGTTTTTTATCGGATACACTTCGGAGAATGTGCGCAAGAACTCCATGACTTGATTCCCCCTCCCCCTTCCATCATCGTACAACCAGATGCTCTGCGTTACGTCACCCTTATATGATTCATATTCCTCCTATACGCACTAAGCGATTCGCTAGTACATTATTGATCCGTAGGGCCAAAGAATGGAACTCTCTACCAGCGTCTGTGTTTCCCGAAAGCTATGACCTGAGGATCTTTAAGTCACGAGTGAATAGGTTACTCCTAGGTAAGCGTGCTCCATTTTAGACCGCATTTTCACTTATCATCAGGTGAAATAGCGGTGAAACGCCAGCCTATCTATGTATAAAAAAAAATATCTGATGACATATCATTAAGTCTTCCAAATTTTGCTGTCTTATTCAATCCTTTCAAATGTTTCCGTAATGTAGATGTTGGTATATTATACCTTCTACCTACAAGCTTCATTAAACCCAATTTCACCATTCCGATGTTTCTCTAAAGCTTCGTTCATATCTTTCAGCTTACAACTATTATACTTACTCTTTTCCATATTTATTGCCTGGTAAAAAAATTAAGTAAATTAAACACACAATTTTTTGAATACCTAAGTCAAAAAAATAGATGTAAATCAAAAAATAAGTTGAAAATTACACTCCTTTTATAAAAAACTTAGGAATGAGCTGAAAATTTAATTAAAAACTGTTGAAAAAATTTACTTTTTGATAATTTTTGCGCCGCAATACGGCCGGCCGTCCGATTGTTTTCACGTGCTTACCCGACTATTTAGTTCAGATCTACCTCACCACATGACACTTTTTATACGGAACAGCTGGGATATCATGGAGGTACGACTTAGGCGGTAGTACGACTTGAGCAATCTTACCCTATTTTAATTTACTTTTCAGAGTACGTAAAGACTATTTGTGGTATACCCAGTCAGTACACCTAGTTAATAATCCGGTATTCTATAAAATAGATTTTATAATGTATAAAATGTATGAGGGAAAGTATTAAATAAAACCTTTAAAATTTCGCGCATTGCATTACATATTGTTATAAAACGAATATTTATGTCAGTAATTTTTCTTACTTTACTACTGACAAATATTTGTATTGGCCATACAGATGTTTGCCGTGGTCTGTTTGTTTGTGCAGCCCTTGTGGGTCTCCCCACCATGCCTCGGAGAGCACGTTAAACTGTCGGTTCCGGTTGTATCATGTTGTGTATGGTTTATTATCATGTATTTCTGCTCCAATTTTTTTATTTAAAAAAATAATGTAAACTACAATTACTTTTTTATATTTATTTCTAAAAACATATTTTTTAAATGCATTCATACAAATACCACCATGGGTACTGTACTTGTGAATTTGCACTCAAAACAAGACATATAGCTATATTTATACCCATTCTTATATTATGTATGTATTTATATATACACTCTATTTACTTATAGTTACAATATGTCTGTTACAATGTTTAATAACAAACATTAAGATCCTTATTTAATACAAACAAATATTCGTATCTTCCTAGATCCGTGTATTTCCCTAACGCCTAGTTAGTTCCTTGTACAATTGAACTGTTTCGACCTTCGCACTTCTAAGAAGACATTCACCAGATTCGACTGTTTGTAAACGTTTGCAATGTTATAAAACATTGTATCAGTATTTGACTAAGTGTTTAAATGAGATGCATAATAATTAAAGTCTATCATGCGATATGTATTCGGTACGTTATATAATAATATTTACTGAAACAGTTTATATAAAAGGAATAAATAAATAAATTATATATTATTTTCTATAATATAAATCATTACGTCATCATTACAGCCTATACAGTCCACTGCTGGACATAGGCCTCCACAAGTTTACGCCAAAAATAACATGAACTCATGTCATGTGTTTTGCCCATAGTCACCACGCTGGGCAGGCGGGTTGGTGACCGCAGTACGGGCTTTGTCGCACCGAAGACGCTACTGCCCGTCTTCGGCCTGTGTATTTCAAAGCCAGCAGTTGGATGGTTATCCCGCCATCGGTCGGCTTCTTAAGTTTCAAGGTGGTTGTGGAACCTTGTTATCCCTTAGTCGCCTCTTGCGACACCCACGGGAAGAGAGGGGGTGGCTAAATTCTTTAGTGCCGTAGCCACACAGCACTATAATATAAATTATATCTATAATATAAAATTTATTTATTTTTTTATCTTTAATCTAATTATATAGGACTCTCTCTCCATGTAGGAGAATGATCTGAGTTTAATCCAGTACGCTACTCCACTCTAGGTTGACAGATAAATATTATAATCTAGACTGACCCGCCGCTGCTATAGCCCGCGTGCAATACTAATTACCACCCTACCTTGAAAAGAAACTAATTAATGATTTAAAAATTACTAAACAAATTTATTAAAACAAGCGTGCTTTTGGCCACACGACTGAAGTAAAACTTCTTTAGCAATAGGCCTGCACTGTGTCTTTGATATACGAAACGTAACTGGTAACCGT
Source organism: Melitaea cinxia (assembly GCF_905220565.1). Classification (NCBI taxonomy): domain Eukaryota; kingdom Metazoa; phylum Arthropoda; class Insecta; order Lepidoptera; family Nymphalidae; genus Melitaea; species Melitaea cinxia. Next base: position 11,692,407 of record NC_059412.1, read on the forward strand.
AACGTAACGTATTTGAGAAAGAGAGAAAGAAAATGTGCTCGCACCTCTTTCTTTTTCTCCGTTCGTCTCGCCCCGATCACACATTTCGTAACGCTCTCGTCACGCATTCACCAGCTTACTCCCCAAGGCGAAGCCTGGTAGTGAGACCCACTAGGACTGCACAAACACCCAGACCACGGCAAACACCTGTATTGCCAATACAATTGTTTGTCATGTGCGGGGATCGAACCGCAACCGCCAGCGCAACAGGTACAATTCATGGCTGTGACCGTTGCGGCAACGCGGCGTTACCATTTACTTTATTGCAATGATACAGTTAAAGAGCTAGTTGTTCTAAATGCACTTGACTTAAGATCTACGAAATCTATTTTAATTAATGTTTAGATATTAAACGGCCTGTTTATTGTCATGCATTATAGGCTAAAAAACATCGTACTGTGACTCATAGGTAAAAGTAAAATAATAAGTGTTTTAATCTATGATCTCTTTTAATGTTATGCATGCTTTTTTTTAAATGTGCACACATACTGACTTTCTAGTAATGTCTCCCTTAACTAATAGTTATTTGTTAGCAGGCCTTGCTTCCTTGGCATTACGTATTTTCTTATATAATAATAATAATACTTTTTACTGTACACAATTAAAAGAAAAAACAAAATAATAACAAAAAATGAAGTGGTCATATCGCTCAAAGAGCGATCTCTTCCAGACAACTTTTGGGTATCATTGGCCTTAGTCCGTCTATTGCAGACAAACACTGTGTCGCCTAGGACACACTTCAGAAAAACGCAGAGTTGCCTAAGCTCTGCGCCACCCTCTCGACCTAACTGGCTAGGCCCACAGGAACGACGAATCTATACGTGTGGAGTCAGTTCGGCTGCAGGAGTTTTTCGAATTTTAGAGCTATGCCACGAATACTTGACGGATACTCCAGTCCGGGTTTCAAATGAAGTTTTCCTTCTCCAGGACCCTGATGATTTTGAGCCAGGTTTATCCATTGGTTTTCGGCCTTTTACGACCCCCACGAGAAGAAAGGGGGTGGTGCTATTCTACTCGGCCGACACCACACGGCAATTGGGTATAGAACACGACATAAAAACTGCGATTAACGACGTGACGTTTTTAAATGCAAAATTTAATGTTATAAATCAATATTGACATTTGCTTTTAAAAAATCGTGAATAAGCGATCACGAAAGGCAAAATGACCGTAACTTGAACCTTCTCAAATCAGTAGGAAATAACCGAACTGACCTAGAAACCAATACAAGACCATACATGTCTATAAAGTGCTGCGTCAGAACTTAAAAGGGCATACAGATATGATATGAATGTGCAGTTTAAAATGTAGTATTCAAAACATGTATTTCACTAGCTGTCAATCAGGTCAGATAGGAAATGTGGATTTATTCCACGACGAAAAATTCTATTCAACTGTTTCAATACTCTATCTCTGAATTTGCTTACTAGGTATAAAGATTTTAAAGTAAACTCTATACAGATTGTGTCAAAAACCTATCGCTGATAAGCAAAACCAGAGATAGATTATTAAAACCGGCCATAAGTCTACGCTTGCTTGGGTATCCTGAAAAAATGTATGATAGAGAATGCTCTAATTTCTAAAACTACAGCTACGCAATAAATCATTTCGATCTCTTGATCTTTAAGTTTTTTAGAATGGAGTTCTCAAAAAATAAAATTAATTGTTTAATGCTTATGTAGAAATAAGTTATCGCGATAATTTTAGAAAGCCATTGATTATCGCGGAATGAGAAATTTTGTGTCCATTGGACGCTAAATATTTCTTTACTACCTGTGCGCTGCGGTTTCACTCGCGTTATTTTAAGGAAAGAACATACTAAAAATTTATATAGCATATAGCCTTCATTGGTAAATGGACTATCCAATACAAAAATAATTTTTCAATTCGAACCAATAATTCCTAAGATTAGTACCTATTCCAAAAACATGTAAGAATACCATATAAGTTTTGGAAACTTAAACACTTCAGATTTATAATATTAATATACATTTTAATAGTAATATTTAACGCCATAAAGTAAAATTCTAAATTCAAAAGACTTTTAAAGTAAAATTCTAACTGCAGATTAGGATAAAACCATATAAACAAATTACAATGTATGTATTATTTATATTTGTACATGAGATATTATGTTTACCCTTTACTTTTAACAGACAACGCGACCTTTCAACAGATGCGTCGTATTCATGTCGTGACCATAACGTTAAAATATTTTTCATGGTCAAATACTTACTCCAAACATCTTTACATCTTTACAGATATTTTACTATCGACATTTTTTTTTAAATAGTAACTGTAGAGTTTAGTACCAGATCGTTACAGGATAGTAGGAGGTAGTTTTACTTCATCATCATCATCATCATTTCAGCCTATCACAGTCCACTGCTGGACATAGACCTCCACAAGTTCACGCCAAAAATGGTGTGAACTCATGTGTGTTGCCCATAGTCATCACGCTGGGTAGGCGGGTTGGTAGTTTTACTTATATGACGATTCAAAGAGGCTTTTGAAGCCCATTTGAATAAAGCTATTTTGATTTTAACACTATTTCTTAAAAATACGTTACATTATTTTGAATTAATAAAATATTGCTATCACTTTCTTTCGTAAGTCAAGTTGTTGTTATAGAGCAGGATGTAGATATAATGCATTCAATAACCCAATTTATTAACGCGACTCATACGCAGCTGCGTTTTATAATTAATTTGAATTAATTAGTTCCGTTGTAACCGTCTGTATAACGTTTCAATACTTGATGATAATAAAAATGTACGTACTTACGTACCTAAACTAAGCACAATTTGTTGAGTATTTAGTAGTTTGGCTCTTCCCTTTTTGATTTTTAAGACTTAGTTGCTGACTCATGTGACCAACAACCTGACATTTTATAGCCTACACACAACCTAGATTATCTATAAAAATAGAAGTTCGGTAAACTCAACATCTTATTGCTTGTACCTTCTCTATGTTTCTTTTTTTTCGTCTGTACCACTCTCTAGACAGAGACCTCTCTTGACAAGTTCAGGTTATTATTAAAAAAAAGAATAAATAAACTGGCATGTCGACAAATGTTGCATATACAACGTTACAAGCTGTAATCAAATACATAATCGTCATATTATAGGGTCGGCACATAATGAATCACGTGCTAAATATAATATGATACCTATATTACACCATATCTCATTGTTTTTAACGTTAATATTGTTACTAACCTACATGTACGTTTAACTGAGGTAGGGCACAGCAGGACATTTCCTGCTCAAAATATGAAGCAGCCCGACTGGGGTAGTACCACGACCTTACAGAAGATAACTTTCAAGGAGTGTTGTGTTCCTGTTGGTGAGTACGGCGACCAGAGCTACTGATAGGAGTTGGGGACAGGGTCGGCAATGCGTTTGTGATGCTGCAGACGTTTATAAGCTACGGTAATCGCTTACCATCAGGTGAGCCGTACGCTTGTTTGCCGACCTAGTCTTGTTATATCACTAGGATGGTAACTAACATACAACATGATGCAAAATGGTTATTGTGCTTTAAGGAAGTCTAAAACTCCATGACCAGGGCGGGACTAAGGGCGTTTCTGACCTTAGCCACGACTCTCCTCAGGAGTTCTGGCTGCCTTATTCACTACCAAAACACAATGTTTTTACCCGACTGCCAAGGAAGGGTTATGTTTTTCGCGCGTATCTTGTATGTATGTATGTATGTTTGTATGTAATATTCTTTACTACCTCATATTTCCAGAACCACTGAACGGATTTACATAATTGAGGTATCGTTAGGTTCGTCTTAGCTGCCCAAGTGTTCTTAGATAGGTGACATTAAAAAAAAAATCAAATATGGCGGCTGCGCGAAGCCATTGTAGTTAATGAAAAAAAAATTTTTTTTCTCGAATACTACAATATGGGTATCAAATTGAAGGTCACAATACAAGGATTTTAAGGCCAGGATATTTGAGCGTAGTAGGTATTTAGCGCTACCTCACTCCCCGTGTGACTAGTTGCGCGAAGTCTCCGATCAAATGAACTCTCTGACCCCGCACAGTGGGCTGAAATTGACGTTTCATAGACATTCAAATTTATTTTTTCAAGTGACGCTTTTTTTGCTTGAATGCGATTGAGAATAACTGTATGCCTTATATAATGAACTTTCAGGTTTAAATCGTAAACAGCGCACTTAGATTTTTTTTTTAATTTTTTGTATGGAGACGACATAATAAATGATGATATCTCTATAATCGCACAATTGCACCTATTATCCTCTTAGGTAAATATAAATTATTTTTGATTTTTTGACATACTTCATGCTGCGGTCAAACGTGCGTTTTTTTTAATCTTTAAGAAATTTACCAATTTTGTTTTCTATTTTTTTGGTTTTTAACTAATATCAAAATTTACATGGGTGTATATACTTTACATTTACTCAAATTAGTTGTGTGCTATATTAGAAAGTGAAATTCATTAAAAACCATAAAAAGGTTTAATTATTACAATAAAAATATAATATGATAAAATTACATAAGGCTATGAATATATTATTTTTATTATTGCATTTTCTGTATTACTATCTTCAGAGCCGAACTCAAAGTTAGAGTTTATTTCAGCAATATCCCTAAACTCGAGTTCAGGTGTTTGAAGATTCAGCAGATCAAATGTTTCAGTAAACACATTTCTCTTTTTCTTTGCATTCATTCATTGGGCCTTACTGCTGAGATAAGTGGATCGCACGAATTATCATCATTTCGTGAACTCATGTGTTTTGCCCATAGTCACCACGCTAGGCAGGCGGGTTGGTGACCGCAGGGCTGGCTTTGTCACACCGAAGACGCTGCTACCCGTCTTCGGCCTGTGTATTTCAAAGCCAGCATTTAGATAAATCTTCGGATCAGAAAGTCGGATTCGGATCAGATAAATCTTCGGAAGTCATTTGAAAAAATAAATTTGAATGTCTATGAAACGTGAATTTCAGCCCACTGTGCCCCGTGCGCGGTGAACGGCGAGCGGCAACGAAAAAATTGTGCGTTCTAGTATAATTTTAACAGTAGTGCAACTTACTAGGTTTTTTTTTTTACTTTAGTTTATTTCATAATTAAATTATATAATAAACTTTTTATGATTTTGTTTTCGATCCTGAACGCACAGCATATAAAAATGAATCATAAACATTTAATACCTAAGAGAAGTAGATAAAATAAATATTGTTTAATTTTTTATTGGTTTATAGCTAAAAAATAATCATTTTTATTATTAATATTTTTATTTATGTTAATTATCAATAAATATTCTTTTCTCAAAACGTTGTTACACTACTCACGTAATAAAATAATACAATATATAGCGGGGGGGGGGAACGCCGCCAGGCAGCAGAGAAACAGATCCTACTTCAATAACGCCTCGTAGGCAACTGAAGCGAGGCGCGTGGGCCGGTTTCTTATATAATTTAATATTAAGAAAAATAAAAACATTTATTTAAAAAAGTAATCGTTAGATATTCTTCTAAATATTATTACCTATTTTTACATGTGACTATTGTAACTTAAAATTTGATATTCTTCAAGTAAAACAAGAAAAATATTCAAAAACATCCTTTCTTTGTGTTTTTTTTTTATCGAGTCAAGTAACAATTATCGTGTTTTGAACCGTTGAATAATCAAGAACGTTTATTAAACTACAACATATATTTTTAACGGTACAAAAACATGAATATTACTATGTTTACAGCTTTATCAAAAACAGGTGGTTTCGGATATCCTGGCCTTAAAAAGGTATATCATGATTATTATTTAAGGGTGTGTTTTTTTGCCATGATCGTCTGTAAAGTTGAGAAACTACCCCAGTCAAAATACCATACATTTTGAGCAAAATATTTCTTGATACCTCACCTCCATGTCAATTGATAAAATGCTGAGATTACGAATCTTCAATTATAATAATTATTTAAAGTGACAAAGTTCGTAGCCTTTGTCAATGGATTTGTCGTTCGTTCGTCTGTTATCAGAGCTAAGGTTATGTCCAAACTTCAAGCCCAATTAATACCGGTTTTTTATCATTTTCATTGTTTATTATTTCGCATCGTATATATCTGTGATTGTATGTATGTATGTGTTTGAGAGTGAGGAACAAAATTAAATTTACAAATACAGCCAGTTGATAACTTATACTCACATCTTCAAAAGATTAACTACGATAAAAATACTACAGTTTTTTTCACAATAGGGATCATCGGTATTAACCGGAGCGACCTAATAGGTGACAATTGTAATTACGTATATATGTGTTTATATTTACATGTTTGTATATAAAAAAAGAAATGATTTTTTGTACAGTGATGTACTGAAAAAAAAGACGTTTATTCGGGACATCACACAAATCACAAAAAAATCAACATCATCAAAAAATTTAAAAAACATTTAAAATCTAAAATAGTTCATAAAGTTATTTAAAAAAAAAAAAAACGAATAAATAAGAAATGTGAAAATAATTATTATATTATAACTTGGCCCCTCATTAGCCTGAAAATAATTAATTAATTTAACTGAAATTTATCTTAATTTAAGTAGTATGTTACGAGCTAAGTAAGAAATATTTGTTCACGCAAAAATAACCGAACTGATTGTAATGAAACTGGGTGCGCATATCGCGGGAGATTCAGGATATAGGCTACTTATCTCGATATTCCCACGTAATCGGAAATTTTACAAGTTAAACTGCAAGGGGCAGCTAGTTGTACACAAGTTTTTAAAACTGTATTGATCAACAAAGAATTTCTGATCTTTTTGTATTAAATGTCAAGTTGAGACGCGTTTCTGACGGTGATCGAGTTTTTATATAGTTTATATTATTACTAGCTTTTACTCGCGACGTTGTCTGTATTTTATTAGTAGTTAGTAGCCCCGCTTACCTTACGGTAGCGCCTTTTATCGCGATAAAAGTGTGCCTATGTCCTTTCTCAAGTTCTACTCTGCCTTCGTACCAAATTACATCAAAAACCGTTCAGTTATTTGGGAATGAAAGCGTAACAGACAGACATAATTACTTTCGCATTTATATTATTATAGATATTGAAGACGTTCTCACGGTTATATAAATAACTATTCATTATCTACTTTTATTAATGAGTTTGTTTGATAAAGAACTGGTTCGAATCGAAAAAAATAATATGTTTGTGTCGTATTAAAAACAGTTGGTTGAAAACAGGTCCTAGGAGTGATGTTTACGTCTTAGGACCTGTTTTTGGGCAATACACACGAGTTACCGCCATTTTTGGCACGAACTTATGGAGGCCTATGTCGACAAATGAAATATAACAATCGATAAAAGCTAAACAAAAAAATATTATATTATATTAATTTGATCGATACGGAATACTCTGAACAACAATGAATTGGAAAGAAATAACAAAACATCAAACTTCCTTCATCAAAAGTCAGTTATGAATAGTAACAGTTTGACATATATAACAAAATTTCAAATACACTTTTTGGTTTTCTGATTTTTTTAATTTGTGTGTACTGCTTTACATTTATTTTTACTACCTAAACTCAACTTTGTCTACCTAAATAGTGCGATTTAAATAACGAAAAAGCCGAAATTGGCTTTTGTTTTGTTGTTTTGTATTGGTTCAAAAACTTGTGGATTTTTTTACAAAAGATGAATAAATAAAATTAAATAGAGTGGAATTTGAAGGTTACGTATAGTTTAACAAAAACAACTTGCGATTATTTTTCCCACACTTTACTATATGTACCTATTCCCATTGTATGACACGTAGTGTGCGTGTGAGAACATACTGTTAAGGTTCTTGACCTCTAATGTTGTTGTAATTTTTAAATTCATTACACGTAGTTGTTATGCTTGGTAACTGCGCAGTTTCTAGCCGATTCTTCTCTGCATAATCTATATTCCGATTCGGTGGCAGCTTCATCACTTCATCACTTCAGCCTATCGCAATCCACTGCTAGACATAGGTCTCCACAAGTTCGCGCCAAAAATGGCGTGAACTCATGTGTGTTGCCCATAGCCACCATGGTGGCAGCTTAACATGAATTAAAATTAATTTGTCAAAAACTTATCTGTATTAATAATACTATAAGGCTGAATAGTTTGTTTGTAAGTTTCTTTAAACGCGCTAATCTCTAGAACTACTGGTTTAAATTTAAAAATCAAACAATCAATCAAACCAAAATTGACTTGAATATATGTGGCACACAATTTTTGCCATTTTTACTATAACTACCCTAACATGTTGGGAACCAATTGTTTTTTATGTAAGACAAACAGATTAGTATCTAGTGCAAAGAACATAAATCCCTTACGCTTCAGCCTGTAATATCCCACTACTGGGCATAGGCCTCTTTCTCCATGTAGGAGAAGAATCAGAGCTTAATCCACCACGCTGCTCCAATGCGGGTTGGCGGATATATTCCCTACTATGAGTAACGATCGCTATCAGGTGTACATGATAAATCCCTTAAAACTTATGTATTTGATACTTCAAAGTAAATGAAATTTTGAATTGATACTTCATTTTAAGATGCGATGACTGATGAAAATATGTTTTCTGAGTCGCTGTCGTGAAAATGAATCTTACATTTTCATAATCACAACTTCCGTTATCTAAAAAATCTCAACGTAAATAAAGAGAGTTATTTCAGATAGACATTTACCGATTCACTATTTAGTTAGTGTTAAGGAATATAAAAAAAGTTTGCATGTCATCTCCGACACGAGGCTGGAATTTATTGACTATAAGTGTGGTTAGGCACAAGAGGAAATATTCTGCTTAATTCTGGAGAAGACCGATTAGGGAAGTACCTCGACGTTACAGAAGATCACAGCTAAATAGCTTTGCTATCAAGCAAGTTGTGTGCCTGTTACTACGATAATCGCTTACCATCACGTGAACCTTACGCTTGTTTGCCGACCTTATTTTATAAAAAAAACTTCTTCTCAAGAACGATTACCAATCAAGAGTTGTTGGTAACACATCGCTCAGCTTTACTGTTTTACACGATTGTATTCACTCCCCATGCTTTTTTTTATATAACGGGTCCTAATATCATTTCTGAAAGAAACTAAAAAAACTCCAAAAAATAATTATAAAAGGATTATAAAAAAAAAACTCGTCAACGTTCCTTATTATAAGTATGTTCGAGTATGGGTTGTCTGGAAGAAATAACTAATTAGCCATAAGTCCGCCCATTGTACTTCACTGTCTGTAACTATCTTTATGCTTTGTTTGTAATATATTTGTGGTGTACAATAAAGTATAAAATAAAAAATAAAAAAATAAATAAAGTACAATCCCATACTAAGCAATAATACACAATAAGATTACTCTGCAGTATTAAGAACGTTAAATATAATATTATAAGTACGTTCTCAAAATCAGTTCTAGAATTTTCACGAAATTTATATTATACGTAATTAAGATAACGAAGACGAGAACTTGATCTAAATGGTGTTCGACTGAGAAAATCTGTGTCGCAGAGATATCTACTGTTAATATTTAAAAATGATTAATAAGACTACGAAAATATTTTTCATTGTAATACTACCTTGTTATATCTAAATCTAATATATTTTTATTACTTACCAGCTGACTTGAAAGTTGAAGTAATTGTTATGTAACTAAGTAAAATTTTCCAATTTATGCGTATTTTTCTTCATTTTTCATTCCGTAGCCAAATCTATATATCTAGTCGCACTCGAGTTTTCTTCTTAGCAGTATAAGAATTTAGCGATTCATTATTCTGTACAAGACGTTCTATCTCATATTTCAGTCTTGAATATCTTATATATAAAATTCTCGTGTCGATGTTAGTTAAAATGCTCCTCCGAAACGGCTGGACCGATTTTTATGAAAGTTTGTGTGCATGTCGGGTAGGTCTGAGAATCGGCTAACACCTATTTTTCGTACCCCAAAGTTATACGGAGGGGGGGGATTTGAGGTCTTTATAACATATATGGCTAAACAACATTTGCGGGGTAGCTAGTTATATATAATTTCTTAAATTAAAATAACTGATCTATTTTCCTTACTTTTTCTATTCTTAAGGAAATTTAGTTTTCTTTTATAAGACTAACTCAATGTAATAACAACATTCAAAATTGCAGCTACACTAAAGGCGAAAACGTAAAAACGAAATATTTATGTCTAAAGACTACAGAACAAAATTGAAAAAATCTGTAAGCTTCTCACTACAGGCATATAGAATATTCTTTAGAGACCTTAAGGAGATAATAATCCAAGTACGTTTATACGTCACGCGGTTCCAGTGACGTATTTAAAATTTCAGTGCCCCGGGCCAATAAAGTTCACCACCCCATAAATTAAAGGAAAAAGGCAAAAGCAACCTATGTATTGGGTAAATAATGGATTATTTGCTTTGGATGTTTCGGCTGACCTTTTTTAGGCCGCCTACTCTATCAATTCATCGCGTAAAAGGAAAATATAGGTACTTTTTTAAGTGGAAAACTCGAGAACGGTTGGACCTATTCAGCAATTTTTTTTTTGGGTTTTTAATATCCAATAAAATAAAATGGCGCTACGTTGGCGCAACGGTTACAACCATGTATTGTACCTGTTGCGTTGGCGATTGCAGGTTCGATCCCCGCACATGACAAATATTTGTATTGGCCATACAGGTATTTGCCGTTGTCTGGGTGTTTGTGCATGTGCATGTACACCTGATAGCGAGCGTTGCTCGTAGTAGGGAATATATCCGCCAACCCGCATTGGAACAGCGTGGTGGATTAAGCTCTGATCCTTCTCCTACGTGGGGTAATGCCCAGTAGTGGGATATCACAGGCTGAAGCGTAATAAAATAAAATAAAAGTAACGATCAATAAAACAATTTCTTCGCAAGATAAAACGTCGGCGTCGGTTGTGTCTAGTCAATAATAAATGTAATAACAAAGTGTGTTTAGTTTAAATAAATCTTACTACATTACTCATAGTCATATTAAAAGATATCATTACATAAATAATATTTTGTATAAGGCCGTTTATTGAAGATAATTTTAGGCTATATAATATGACTCACGCTTAAATAGAAACTCAGAGCGGATGGAACCGCGCTAGATCTATTGAATGTAGTAAATATCTAAAAAAGTTAAATGTTTTACATGATAAAAGAAAGTAAAAAACTAAAACCTGACTATGACAAAAAAGTACGTCCCTTAGAGGTCGCCATATTCAATATAAAGTGACGCCATAAAACCCGCGGAAAATTAAGACGGTTTTAATGATACCTCATTTGTCTGAATATGATAAGTAATTTGGGAGGTATGAGGGAACAGATGATCAAACATACATCCATAGACTTATAAGCGTCCTTTTGGCTTTGCCGTAATCGGGTAATAAAACATCAAGAGATGTAGGCTATGTTCATACATTATGTATTTTAAATGGAAACTTTATGGATTTATGTTTTCTTACTAGTGTTGTAATTATGGTTTAAAATTTAAAAAAAAATCGATAGTTGTAAATATTTTTTATCTATAATATTTAATGTCTTATCATTCAACTGTCATTTAAATATATAAATGAATTGAAGACTATTACACAAGTATTATGCAATGAACAATTTAAACAAATTACATTATAATATTGTCAGCAACAGCCATCATAGAAGTTTCTAAGGATTTTTTTTTTAATATTTTTATTAGTTTCTTTGTATATCAGATATTTTTGAAGATAAATAAAAATGTAACACAAATACTTCGAATGTATTTTTTTATTGAGTCAGTGTTCAATATTTATCAGCAAGCAATTAAAAAAAAACTATCAAATTATTAATTCAAAATTAATAACACTATAGAATTGTCGGGAAAAAGGTAAATTATGAGTAATTAAATTTCATATATCATTATGAAAACAATAATTTAGTTTTAAGTATATGCATTCATGTTTCGTACTGGTACATACCGTTAATCGAAGTTTTGTAAATGAAATAATATATAGTTACAGAACACAACTTTATTATCATAAACTTAAATTTAACTTTACAAGTACATAATTATGTATATGCGATATTACGCTTTGCTATTACAACATTTTAATTTCACTTCACGGGTAATAATTTTGGCATTGTACTGTCATAACCACAATCACATGCATCTGAAGTGTCAGTCGGTATACGTTCACTTTTATTAGCGACCGGGGTGCAGATTCGACGCTGGAATATCTCTTTCTGACGTGGGTTCCGATTTACGAGATTCACTTCCAGTGATCTGATACAGTTTGGCTGTTCTACAGCATCTAAACTCCATTCCAAAATGAATTTTCTTAAGATTCAAGGCTCTTCATCTTCGGAGAGTGACGGAAGCGCTAATTGGCGGCGCATCCTCTCTCTACGCTGTGGTGAAATTGATTTCTGCCTTCTCAATAGTTGAGTATGAAGAATGTAAGGTCTCTCCTGTTCCACTTCGAAGATCTCCGATTCAGAATCATCTTCGACAAGAGCTGGTAGAGTGTTCATTTTGTGACGCTTCTCAGCCGCACAGTCCATTTGTCTTCCACGGCACTTAGGCAGCGCCGGGTAGACGTCCGCGTACAAAGCGGCGTGTGCTAGTTTCACGACCATGCTTGGAAAATTAGAATTGATTTTGGTTAAACGTGCGCTCTCAACGTTCGCTGATCGCAGAGTGAGGGGAGGCGGTAAGCGCGGCGTATTTATAGGTTCCGAGCAAGGTGTGCGTGTGTGCGCTGTGGCGTCACGGCGCGTGTACACAAATGCTGGCGTTACAGTAAACAACACACGGCGACAAAGTTATCGGCTATTTGATGTCACAATTAAGATCGCATGCGCCTAGATACGCAGGTTTACTGCGAACCGATAATATTAGAAGCGGATTGTAGCGTGGAGTGACGTTGCACGTTGAATTCAGATGGCAACCATATTTTAAACCGTGCGTTGTATTTACCTAAACGATGTTTGTTCGTGTTTGATACGTGTCAGTAAAATGAAAATGTTCCAGTAATAACACATTTATTGTTTACGCTATACTATATTGTATGATGATAGTCCGACCGGATATTTTAATTACTTGTTTACAGATCCTCAATGCATTATGAGTAGAGTTGGATGAATAAACTGGTGCATACATGTACGAATGTATTTAAACAATGAAGGTTAAACTTTTTATACAATAATGTGTAACAAATTAAAGTAAAACAAGCATTCAGTTATCGGTATCAAAGATTAAAGACTTGTTGTTTGGATTAACAAACGATCTTGATAGCGTGCACGCTATGAAAATACGAATCAATTTACCGTTAAAATGTCTAGTATTCAAAATGTCTAGTATTCAAAATGTCTGAAACTTTGAACGAAACAAATTTAATTTTAAAGATAAAAACATCACCTGTATATTTATTTGAGCTTCGTAAAAATTGACTTGTAGGTATCTAATTCATTTTCGAGTTTAAATCATTGTTAGTAACAACTGATGTTTGGTTACGAAATCGCGGGTTCGATCTCTGTTAGTGACAAATGTCTGTATATACCATAACGATCTTTATTGTGTTTCTATTTATGTTGATGTATTTTTGATCAACTGATACTGGATTATATCCTACTTAGATCAATTAGCGTGTATTTTATCTGAATACTATAACGGAATCGAGAAATACAATATTATAAATAAAACAAATAGTAGTAGTTAAAAATTTATCAAAATAAAATACATATACTTAATGTGACGTAGTAACTAACATAAAATTGTTTCAATAACATCAGCGCTACACGTGCCATTGATAAGCACACAGTTGTAAAAAAGAAAATTAACGACGATTTTAATTTTATTTCCAATAATTATCTTCGAATTGTAAATTCATAATGACGTGACAAAAACATGATTTAAATCAAAATCAAAAACAGCTTTATTCAAATACCCAAGAGCACTTTCGAATCGTCATTTTACAAATTAAAACCTCAAAAATAAATTATTAAAGTAAAGCTACCACCGATTCAGAATGTAGATTCTGCAGAGAAGAATCGGCAAAAAACTCCGCAGTTACTCTTTTGAAATATAGCCTTGTATAATTAATTTCTACTACAATTTTAATTTCAAACAGGATGACAGGAGACGACTCGGTAAGGTTACCTGCTTAAAGAAACTCTAAGAGCAAAAACAAATATTTATAAAAAATCAAGTACAAACTGTATTTGAAAAAGCAATACGACAAAGCAAATCTTGACACCCAACTTGAGAAGTCCATTGTACCTTGAAACCATGTCTCCGGTATTGCTGCTATTACTGCAAAAAATTAATATTTATTATTGAACAAAATTTTATTAAATAGAATGAAACAACAATAAAAATATATGTACTAAAAGTAGAGAATTTGATATCCAAATCTGCCTTATATATTATATTTTATAGTGACTCATACAATTGAGTAATTTAACTGGAAAAACCAAATAGTCACTTTCACATTTATTATATCAGTAAGGATTGATAAAAAACAAACTAAATCCAAAAAATATACTTTTATCCTCTATCCGAAAGCTACCAAAATCACAAAATCATAAAGTTTTAAGGAAAATCTATGGTTTCGTCAAAACAACACTGACAAAACCCAATGGTATTCAAATCATTTATCTTTTATTACTTCGGTGTAATTTTTGTTTTGGATATCGTTGTAGTGGTTATTGTAACTGTATCACATACATACACAAACTGTAATAAACAATATTTTAAAATTTCGAATCTAGATTTTGAGCAAGGAACTCTTATACCTTATAAATGATTATTTATTCTTATTTATTATTTTTTTTTAAATATTGTTTTGAAATTCGTAGTTAAATAAACGTTATTAATTAATTTTAGTCAATTTTAATGCGTAAAAAGTTTAGAACATGTTAATTTACCTCACTCTAGTAAATTCGGTCTTTTTTTATTCTTGTTTTTGTTTTATATTTTATTCTAATATCTTAATTACAGCAATAACTTACATTACTTATCAAAATTTAAATTAAAAGTATTATGATATTGGTTCGTAATTGTTTCAATAAATTGTTTTTATAATTGTTTTGATGTAACGAAATAACGTTTAGATTTGAAATTATTATACTGCCATTTTAGTATATGTACCGTGTATACGTCCATATGCATTTAGTAAAAAGCGGTTATTTTAATAAATAACAAATAATATATTACAAACAGACACTCAAATTTTATTTATTCGTATAGATTAAAGTGTATCTCATGAACGTCACCTACGCTCGCACTCAAGAAGACTGTCTATATTGACTCGCCATTGACGGACACGACCAGGAGAACATCATTTATCTTAGTTTGTGTGTTCAAATAATTTTGTGAAATATATTTTAATATTTTACAGACTGGCTACATTACTCAAGAGCAGTATTGTTTTGCTTTATCTTCTGTACGGTCGTACTGGGTACCATGGGTAACTTCCGTACTTACCCAGTTGGGTTGCTCTAAATTCTGAGTAACATACTTCCTCGCTTCGCCTGCAATATCCCACTGCTGGCCACTTTCCCCACGCAGGAATAGGATCAGAGATTCACCACGCTGCTCCACTGCGCGTTGGCAGATATATTCTCTACTATGAGTAATGATGTCTACCAGTTGTGCATGATAACAACCGGGACTGACGCGCGACGGCTTAACGTGCTTTTTGAGGCACGGTGGGGAAACCCACCGAGGACTAACAACCACACTGGAAACAAATATTAGTATAAACATAAATATCCACTCCGAACGGGGATCGAACCCGCGACCGTCGGTGTTTAGGCGTCACTGACACGACACGCGCCATTATACCAGAGCGGTCATTAACATCTCATACTTTCTACTGTACTAAATCGCATAAAAAATGAAACTTATTTATTTCAAAACCAGTAAATATTACAAAATGAATTTTAAGAATTTTCTACCCAATTAGTCTCAATGACAGATCAATGATGAGTGTCACAATTTAATGCCAAGATAAGTCATGGGCATTACGTAGTCCTCGTAAATTAGAGAAAAGTAATGATGAGGGCTATTTGCAATCTCATCTCGGCCTCGTTTATGTTTGATCACTTAGCGAATGATGGACCAGACGTCTGAACCTCGACCCAATTCGAAAATCTCACCCTAAATAAAATGTCAAAAGACTTTTTATACATTCTGATTATAAGCAAGGCATTTAATTAAACCGCATTCTCTACATTCATATGTAAGCTATGTACACAAAAATCAGACAAATGGACGTGGATTAAACACAAAATACGTTGTTTATGTGCGATACGGTTCAGGTTTTTTTTATTTACACAAAGCTAAAGTCCTATATTATTGTGCCTAAGCTAGCGCTACTTTTTGTCTGATGTTTTGAGTATAAAATTGTATAAACTATATTTTGTTTAATTCAATGTTTCTCGCTTGTATCCATTCTGTACATATAAAAGGAAATGAATGTTTTACGTCTGGTCGTAAGTTCGTAACTAACGTTGTGACCAGATTTAGTTAAATTGTTCGTTTAGTGAAATTGTTTACTGCAGAAAGTTACTTGTTATGTACCGTAGTGGCACCAATGACCGACAAGACCCAATAACCGACACTTTATATTTTGATTCAATAAAATAAGAGTAGGAAAACGATTTTTTAATATAGCAAAACTGTACCATAGATAGCACACTTTTGATTGGCTCCCAGTGACTTTTGAGCGATATCCGTCTTTTTTTTTGAAAATGACGGTGTGACAACTGATTGCGCCTGGAGTACCGGTGAAAATTACAACATTTCTTAGTGAAATCCTTAAGGAAGTGGGTACATTTTTTTTATTAATTATACTAATGTAGTCTAACATATTTGGATTTTATGTTTTTCACGGGTTATTATAAGAACTATACGATCGATTTTTGTTCTAACGAAAGTTTAAGGTTATTTTGATATTAGTATAATGTTGGTGTCGATCACTGGTTTTCATAAACTGACTTTTACCAATAATCGACACGGGTCGATAATAATTTTTGAAAACATTTTTCGTTTGACAAGCGAATGTAGTTCTTCTTACTTTGCGTATTTGGTAGATATTTGAAGTAAACTAAACAAAGTCGAGAGACCAGTAATCGACAAGTGTCGACTATTGGGAAATAATGTGTCGATGATTGGTTCTTACAGATGGTTCCGAAAAAATTGGTGATGAATACTTATTAAACTGTTAATTTTATTTTAACGACCCACTAAGGAGGCCGCGATTTGGCAGATACACATTATAGGTAATAGTCGATAACTGGGAGTCGGTAATTGGTAACTGTCGATTACTGGAGATTCGGTGTCGATGATTGGAGATTTAAACACTTTTTCCATTTTTAGGATTTTTTTCTAATCCGGATATAGTTAATAAAAATATTACATCCTATTCTTATATCAAGAATATACCTTACCATACGCAATTGTTACTTTTGGTTTAAAGATGACTAAATGACCTTTAATTTTATAAAGAAGTCCACTATCTCCTTAAAGTGTCGACGATTGGTGCCACTACGTTACCTGTCTCATATCTCATAACTTACCGTGCCGTTTAGAAATTGTTTAGTGATGTAGAATAGAATATACTTTATAGCACACCACATAATATTTACATTAAACAAACATTTAAATAGGTTGTAATGTACAAAGCCGGTTTTATGTATAGCTAAGTAGCCATCTCTACCAGAAAACCTTCATGAATTAGGCGTTGTAATATAATAAATGGTAACAATTGCAAATTTATTAATGTAATTGCCTGTGTGCCATTAATTGCAGTTTATCAATTTAAGAGAAACAGGTCCTACTGGCATATTCTACCTCCTGCTCAAAGTCTATTTGTATCGCAATCCGTCAAATAGCGTTATCCACAACTGATGCAACAGGACCCTAAGAGTAACGATCGTATTCTGGTCTTCATTGTAATAACCAAAAATAATACACACAAAAATCGTCAGTAACACACAGCAAGACTTGAAATAATTATTTATACTTACAAATACAAATTGAAATTAATGAAACTTAACTTGCCATTACGTCTAAACAGAACAATAAATCCAAGGTCATCTTCAATACAATTAAATTGTCCAATTTACGTAATCGACGGTTAATAAATATTATAATTATACGTAATTCTTATTTAATTAACGCATACTTATTAAAAGGAGATTGCTGTTAAATCAACGAACCGTTCTAGATATTTTAAATAATTAAATGCTTAAATTTAGCTAAGCGGCAATTGAAAATACTTGTTTTTATTATAGAGTTCAAGACAGTCATATTATTCGATGTTATTTATTGGCAATTTTTTGTTTAATTATCTGGTCGGGTTTTTTAACTGTTGCATTATTAATTGCAGAATCAATAATTACTCTATCCAAGTAGGTTTCAAAAGCATTTTAAAATGGTTAAATTAAATAAATTGCTCTGAACCGTACTAAAGCAATCAGTGTCTCATTACTACCCACATGCTTCTTTTCGTATTAAAAAAATGATTTGATAATTATTCTGCTAAGCTAATCCACTACAGATTGCCAAAGTAAACTTTTCCTGACAACAATCAATCAATCTTTCAAAGCATTAAGTAAAAAAATGGCTCACATTGACCCAATAAACGTTCAAATCACTCTTTCCTTAACTATATATATCTCGCGTCGTACTTTTTAACCGACTTCCAAAAAAGGAGGAGGTTCTCAATTCGACTGTATTTTTTTTTTTTTTTTTTTTTTTTTTTTTATGTATGTTACATCAGAACTTTTGACCAGGTAGACCGATTTCGACAAATTTTGTTTTAATCGAAAGGTGGTGTGTGCCAATTGGTCCCATTTAAATTTATTTGAGATCTAACAACTACTTTTTGAATTATATCTAATAATGCGTTTTTACTTGACGCTTTTTTCGTCGACCTACGTTGTATTATACCACATAACTTTCCACTGGGTGTACCGATTTTGATAATTCTTTTTTTGTTGGAAAGGGGATATCCCTAGTTTGGTACCATGATAAGGAAACCAGGATCTGATGATGGGATCCCAGAGAAATCGAGAGAAACTCTTGAAAATCCGCAATAACTTTTTACTGGGTGTATCGATTTTGATAATTTTTACTTTAATCGAAAGCTGATGTTTATCATGTGGTCACATATAAATTTTATCGAGATCTGATAACTACTTTTTGATTAATCTTTGATAACGCGTATTTACTTGACATTATTTTCGTCACCTTACGTTGTATTCTACTTCATAACTTTTTACTGGGTGCACCGATTTTGACGTTTCTTGTATAAATTAAAAGCTACTATTCGTCACGTGGTCCCATTCAAATTTAATTGAGATTTGATTCGTAATTTGTGAGTTATATCTAATATTGCGTATTTACTTGACGGTTTTTTCGTCACCCTACGTTGTATTATACGTTATATCTTTTTACTGGGTGCACTGATTTTGATCTTTTTTGTATAAATCAAAAGCTAATACTTGTCATGTCGTCCGTTTTAAATATGATTGAGATATAATGAGCAATTTTTGAGTAATCTTTGATGACACGTATTTACATGACGATGTTAAGACGACGTGGTCATGTTCAATACTTTGCCACAACGCCATCTATCAAAATGTAATGAAATTACTTCGTTCACTATCGATCAAATTACAATATTCCACTAGAGTAGAGAGTAGCAGTTTATTCGTTATAAATATATTTGAGCTTTTAATTTTTGAGTTATCGCTAATACTGGGTATTTACTTGGCTATTTTACGTCGACCAACGTTATATTAACCTCATTACTATTTTACTGGGTGGACCGATATCGATGATTCTTTTTTTAATCGATAGGTGGTGCTTGTCATGTGGTCCCATTTAAATATAATTGAGATTTGACTCGAACTTTTTGAGCTATATCTGATATGGCGTATTTACTTGACTGTTTTTGGAGTTTTCTCCTTAAGAATCGATTTTCATTTAAGGCCCCGGAATGAAAAAATTGAACAGTAAAATCTACTGAACGAATGACCTTGTTAGAGATGGCGCTCAGACGTTTTCTAATAACGCAATTAGGTTCCGATAGGTGGCGTTATTGCATTCATTTATTTACAATTTGATATAGTAATAATATATTTCTTAGACTAGTAAGCCTTTTTGTGCCTATTTAGACAGTTGATCTGAAGGGGTAAACTCCAGTCGTGCATCGGAGCTGTGTGAAAACATGAACATTACATATTTTTAATAAAAAAGACATAAACCGTAATTCAATATAAATCCGCTTCAACTAAAAAACCCGCCGTAATAAGCGATGTTAGCGCTTCGCGCGAATCGACGACGGGCCTTTTATGAAATTTCTGCCTACAATCGCTAACAAAATGTTAGAAATAACAGTAGAACATTATATAATTCTACAATTTTATAATGTCGCGTTATATGGAATACGAACAAAGTATTACTATTTTTTCGTCGATCTACGTTGTATTACTCTTCGATGTAATTGAAGTCGGTTTTTTTTTTCGTTTGCGAGCAAACACAATTATTTTATAAGATTATTAACTTTATGAGAATTTTAAACTCCCAGAAATAAATAGTAAGTATTACCGTCCCGAAAACGAATGAATAAAATCTTGGAAAAATTAAGATTAATGTTCGCCCATCTACCGTGAAAGTGCTACGTCAGTCGGGCGGAGCAGTTTTACTTGGAAAATCGTATTTTCAAGGAAAACAAAGTTTTTTACTCTCCGTCGATGGCTTGGCTTCGATCCAAAACGTTTTCGAATGGAAACACTCGATTGAACATTACTGAAACGTAACTGAGCTGAGCACTTCCTTCATCCTTTGTTACCATATGATTAAGAGGTTTTCAATGATTGCCTGTGCGTCGGAACACGTAGACAGGTGGTGTGACGTCTATTCCTAAAATATGATCACGCGTAAGCCGTTAAGCCTAATCGTCCAGTAAGTAAATTAACAAACTCAGAGAAAGCTGTCTCTTATCTTGACTTAAACATGTCCTGTCTAGGTTGAAGTTTTATTGCATATAAAAAAAATTACAGTTACTCAAAAAATACGAATTTCTTATATCTTGAAGTTTTTTTTTTTTTAATGTCAAATAGGCAGGCATTTGACCACAATCTCACCTGATGTTAAGTGACGATGCGGTCGAAGGTGGAGCATGCCTGCCTAATAACAGCCTATTCACTCTGGCCTTGAAGGCACCCAGATTGTATCGTTCGGGAAACACAGACGCGGACAACGAGTTCCATAACTGTGCGCATCAGGAAAGTAGTGCCAAAGCGTTTTGTGCGCGTAGGTGGCATATCAATGACATAAGGATGGAACGATCGACCGCGCCTAGTGTCCCGATGGCGGAAGGTTGTTGGGGGAATTAGATCGTGTAATTCCTTCTGAAGTCTGAAGTCCGTCTTTCTGAAGTGACATTTTTTCATTAACGATAAATAAATACACGTTGTTAGAATTTCCTTTATTAGTGAAAAAAATATTTTCTTCACAAGGATGGTAAGGTTACGGTGATGGTAAGCTGATACCGTAGCTTATGGACGCCTGCAATATCAGGACCATTGCAAGCACTTAAATTGAGGTGGGGCACAGCAGGAAATATCAGCAGCTCGACCGGAGAAGCTCCTCGACCTTACAGAAAATCATAGCTAAATGACACTGCTATTAAGGAGTGTTGTGTTTCTGTGGTGAGTAAGGTGACCAGAGCTCCTGGGGAGGTCAGCGGTTGGGTCGGCAACGCGATGTTCCTGGTGTTACATGTGTCTAAACTGTAACCACTTACCATAAGGTACGCCGTACGTACGAGCCATACGTTTTTTTGCCGAAATAGTTGTGTAGAAATAAATAATTGTGTTTGCTCGCAAACGAAAAAAAAACCGACTTCAATTACATTGACAAACAATACAACGTAGATCGACGAAAAAATAGTCAAGCAACTACGCGTTATCAAAGATTACTCAAAAAGAAGTTATCAGATCTCGATAAAATTTATATGTGACCACATGATAAACATCAGCTTTCGATTAAATTAAAAATTATCAAAATCGGTACACCCAGTAAAAAGTTATAACGGATTTTCGAGAGTTTCCCTCGATTTCTCTAGGATTTCATCATCAGATCCTGGTTTCCTTATTATGGTACCAAACTAGGGATATCCCCTTTCCAACAAAAAAAGAATTATCAAAATCGGTACATCTAGTAGAAAGTTATGCGGTATAATACAACGTAGGTCGACGAAAAAAGCGTCAAGTAAAATCGCATTATTAGATATAACTCGAAAAGTAGTTGTTAGATCTCAAATAAATTTAAATGGGACCAATTGGCACACTTCACCTTTCGATTAAAACAAAATTTGTCGAAATCGGTCTACCCAGTCAAAAGTTCTGATGTAACATACATAAAAAAAAAAAAAAATACAGTCGAATTGAGAACCTCCTCCTTTTTTGGAAGTCGGTTAAAAAATATGTATCACTTCATAGTATAAAACAAAGTCGCTTTCTCTTTCCCTATGTATGCTTAAATCTTTAAAACTACACAAAGGATTTTGATGCGGCTTTCTTTAATAGATAGAGTGATTGAAGAGGAAGGTTTATATGTATAATACATGCATAAGATAATAGAGGAACACTGATTGTTTTTGCAACCGTGCGAAGCCGGGGCGAGTCGCTAGTAAGTTAATATAAATCATACAATAATCTAACATAGAACAGCCTCGCTATATATAATGACATATTAGTATTTAATTATTTACAGTACATTCCGTGGTTCGGAAAGCACGTTAAGCCGTCGGTCCCGGTTGTTATCATGTACACTGATAGCGATCGTTACTCATAGTAGAGAATATATCCGCCAACCCGCATTGGAGCAGCGTGGTGGATTAAGCTCTGATCCTTCTCCTACATGGGGAAAGTGGCCTATGCCCAGTAGTGGGATATTACAGGCTAAAGCGAAGTACATTCAATCTTGTTACTAAAATGCGATTGCAAGCGATATTTCTAGTGGACTGTCAGAACACATTGTATACAATGTTTCGGAGATAAACAAAAGCAACATGTTCACAACCACGCGTGCACGGAGATAGATACTCATTGTCACATTCTTACGACAAAAGCGTGCACCAGATTTTGTAATTACGTTAATGGTCAGGTTCAAATATTATCGGTTTTAGTGTAATTCTCAAATATTTAAGATTATAAAGTAATGATAATCTACTTTTGAAAGCATAAAACGCTCACGGAAATTTATTGATTTAGTCACACTCACTCGGTTGTAAGCGGTAGCGGTGCTAATTGAAACTTCTGCTTCACTTAAAGCAAAACAAGCGCTTTTTCGACTCTAATCTTGCTGTTAACACAGCTAATTGCCATCCTCATGAGCTCTGTCTAACTTACCACAGAAACACAGCACTACTTGAAAGCAGTAGTTATTGCTTATGTGATTGTTAAGAGTGTAGTGAGATTACCACACTGGGTGAGACCTTTTCCATAAAATTTATAATTTTTTTTGTATGAATTTCCTATAGCAAATCTAAATATATTTTTTTTACTGCAAGTATTAATCTCATATTTTCTGTCATTTATATATTATAATATAGTTATATAATAAACGTCACCATACTTTGATATCGTCAACGTTAAATATGTCAAATGCGAGTTATTTTAAGTATCGTAATAATGTCTCGACAACACATTTCTACATAAAAGATAAATTACATTAAACTTAAAAATATATTCAAAGTATGGTGACGTTTATTATATAACTATATTATAATATATAAATGACAGAAAATATGAGATTAATACTTGCAGTAAAAAAAATCTACATATTTCTCAGAATTTCCACTAATGTTACTTGTTTCCTACACAACTCTATATACTTTTACGAAATATCCGCAAGATGAGTTTTGTGTTGTATCAAAACGTCTACAGGCCTTTTTGATGACCATAGATTCGAGCACGTGAGGCATCTTGTGCAGACGAGTTACAGAGGAATTTCCACATGTGAATTAGAACGTGTCCGAACTGCATGCGCCGCGTCTAGTCCACACGACACGCTCGCTTACACATTTTGTATTCTCGTCCATAAACCGAAATTTCAAATATTTCAATCACTGAAAACATATTGTCAATATGTATCAAGTATTTGCATTGAAGTCGTACGCGTATTTTGTATTTTGCTTGTTAAGATAGTTCAGCCTGTTGCAGTCCATTACTGAATATAAGTCTTCTCAAGTTCACGCCAGATTTTTTTTCATTAATTCTGTTAAATAAATAAATATCTTGACCTCGAACATATTTTTTTTTTTTTATTCATTAGATAATAATTCTAGTTTTAATTCATTCTATCAAATAAGGGTACTTACTGAATTATTTATTATATGCAAAAGGTTCACAAGGTATGCACAGTGATTTTTTTTTAAAGGTCCACTTGTAAAAGGAAGGCAACTGATGGCACAGCAGGAAATTTCCCACTTAATCTGAGCAGCTCGACTGAGGAAGTACCTATCAAGAAGATCACAGCTAAATAATACTGCTTTCAAGCAGTGTTGTATTTCTGTGGTGAGTAAGGTGACCAGAGCTCCTGGGGAGGATTAGGAGTAGGGTTGAATGCTTCTGGTGTTGCAAGCGTCTGTAAGCTACGGTAATCGCTTACCATCAGGTGAGCCGTACGCTTGTTGCCGACTAGTTGTATAAAAAAAAATTACATCTACTTATCATAAACTAAACAATAGTAACTCTGTATTTTTATATTTTTCATTTTAAAATCAAATTCCACTTCATTTATAAGACAATTGTATTCGCTACCTGTAAAGCAACAAATAATTGAGGTGAAACAACCAGTAACTTATATGCAGGGTCAACTTTATCCAGAAGCGGGGTAACAGGTTTAGTTTAAAAACTACTTAACCGATCATCATGAAACTTTGTACACATATTCTTATAGGTATTATAAGTAAGTAAAGTATTCTTGTAGGTATTATAAGTAATATGTGATACTTTTTATTTAAAAAAATCAATGCGAGCGCAGCCGCGGGTCAAGCTAGTACTTCTATAAAAACTAAACCGATATAAGTTATAGCTATATTATGAACTTTTACAACTGTATAAATAATTTTAAAACAGTAATTAATATAAATTCATGTATTATACAGTCTGGCTCACGTAAGTTAAGTCGGAGGTAATAAAGACACGCTTACATGTTAAAATTTAAATAAATTAATTGAGGTCACTGAACCAATTGTTATCAAACTGAATTATTCACAGTCAAGTTAATGATACCGTGTTAATATATACGTATACTTTTATTATAACTATTGTTTTATTTCTTATTTATTCATCTGCGTTATGTATCTAAATAACAATTATATAAGGTAAGAAAGAATATTCAATTATTCATTAATAGTAACGACGTACTTAGTTTTTAAATTGATTGCGTAAATAGTGCTTAATTTCATAAATATTTTTGTTTCTTGTTACGATGTTTATTTAGATTTTAATATTGATTATGAGAGCAGCTTGGTAAAAATTGTGTAACGATTGACAAATTTGTTTTTGGGTAAGTAACACGGAAATAACTTTGAGGTCACGTGGGAAACCATCCAATTGCTTTCATTGGAATGTACTTTGACTTCTCTTACAATTTGTTGATTTACAAAAATTAGAAATGTGAATGTAACTTATTTGGTAATATGGTGTGTAAGAGGGTGTCGTAAGAGGCGACTAAGGGATAGCACAGTTCCACTACCACCTTGAAACTTAAAAAGCTGACCGGTGGCGGGATAACCATCCAACTGCTGGCTTTGAAATACACCGATGGCGGGCAGCAGCGTCGTCGGTGCAACAAAGCCAGCCCTGCGGTCACCAACCCACCTGCCCAGCGTGGTGACTATGGGCAACACACATGCCGCACGCCATTTTTGGCGCGAACATTTGGAGGCCTATATCCAGCAGTGGACTGCAATAGGCTGATGTGTTTGTGTGTGTGTGTGTGTGTGTGTGTGTGTGTGTGTGTGTTGGTAATAACTATACCTATTTGTTGCACTTTCACTGTAAATCTAAAAGACTTATTGTGAACAATTTAAATATGAATATAGTTAAAAAGATGGACATTGTATGTTACATAATACTGGTATAGCAAAATTACAGGTGTTATCATAAAAAAGGTCATTACATGTATATATCAAAAGATCATCAAGCGCATTTTCGAACCTAGCCTTAAAGTTCTGGTTGACTTACCTATTCACTACAGAAACACACGTACGTCATAATAATATTATTTGGCTTCGACCTTTTGTAATATTAAGGTAATTCCCAGAAGGGCTGTTTAAGTTTTTGAGCAATTTATTTTCCTGCTGAACCTGCGTCATAAAATATATCTTTACGCAGAATAATAATTATATAATATAATAGAAAGAAAGAATAACACCAACGTTAAATGTTCTATTAATAAAATAATTAAATTAAAACAACTTCCATTAAAAGTAGACTGACATTAATTTCATTACTTCATTAGGCTTTACAGTCAACCCAATAATTAGTAAATGTATGTCGTGCACAGGTAATTAAATAAATTCCCTATGCCAAGGCACGTTTCGTTTTAAACACTAATATAGTCTGGTTATTAGTTCGTGACAATGATATCAAAAATTAAAATTTGTTACAAAAAAAGAATGTATAAAGAAATATTTACTATACTGATATTACACCTACGAAATAATCGTCAAGCAAGGCAAAAATAAATTTCTTTTTTTTTTGTTTATTAATTGTCGTTGGCCCTAGTAGCCTTAACAGCATCGCCAATGAGCTTCCGAGATCCAGCTGTCAAAAAGTTGGGAGTTCTGTATGAGGGTTCAGCACGTTATTCCTAAGGCCGTCGCCTCGTGAGATCTCACCTCAGCCAAGCACGTTGTCGCGCATAAACGCGTGCGAGGCCGTGTGGACCCACTTCGCGCACGTGTAGTTACTACTCTGCTAGATAAAAATAAGAAATATTGGACATATAACACATCTTATCTGTCTATAACATACTAAAATACTTTCATCGATTGTCTCTTGGTCTATAACATACTCTTGATTACTTACAAAAAAAAAATATTATTATTATTATTATTAATTATAACACCAAGTGACTTGGTCCAAACACTATTGTGAACAGGCTTATCATAACACTCGATAATGTGGAAAAAAAAATTATTATCGGCTTGTATTAATTTGTTGCGATGGAAAACACGTAGTCGAGGTACGTCAGTATTGATAACACGAAATATGAAAATTCGCAATATATTGTATATACTTTTCCAAAACAATATATTATTATGATTATTTACAGGTAATTGTAACATGTTGTAAACATGTAATCACCGCGTGATGTTTAAGATAAGGTTTGAAACCTAAATATAGGTACACCTAAATAAAATATTTTCATTTATTTTTTTAATAAAAAAATTGGAGAAAGGGGATAGCGTCCACCATTGGGATTTTAAAGACTTAATCAATCAATTAGCTGATAAGTGTGGCACATAAACATACATATTGTATTGTATATTTATGTTAAAAAAAATCTTATTCAGTAATGTTAGACAATTTAGAAAACCTTTCTATTTATAACTAACTAGTAACTAGATCGGCCAACAAGCATACGGCTCACCTGAAGGTAAGCGATTGCCGTAGCTTATAGACGTCTGCAACACCAGAAGTATCGCAAGCAAGTTGTCGAACCCATCCCCAGTTTCTCCCAGGAGCTCTGGTCACCTTACTCACCAACAGCAACACAACACTGCTTGAAAACAGTCAGTGTTATTTAGGTGTGATTTTCTGTAAGGTCGAGGTCCCCAGTTGGGCTGCTCTATATTTTGAGCAGGAAATTTCCTGCTGTGCACTACCTCAGTTAATATAGTGACGCTAACTTTCATGCAGGATATACGACGTCATCCGTCAAATAGCATTTTCCACAACTGGTGAAGCAGGCCCTTAGATTATCTGAGAAGAATATATTCCGAATCGACGGTGGCTTCATATTATTATATTATATAAATTAATGAAATTGTAGAATTATTTTAAAAACTTTTGAATTCGACATCAATAAAGAACTTAAAAAAAGTAAAATAAATATCATAATAATGTTTTGTCTAATTGTATAATATACAATTGTATAATTGTGTTTGCTAGCAAACGAAAAAAAACCGACTTCAATTATATCGACAAGTAATACAACGTAGAGGTAGACAATATTCAAGTAAATACGCATTATCAAAGATTACTCCAAAAGTTGTAATCAGATCTCGATGAAATTTAAATGTGACCACATGATAAGCATCGGCTTTCGATTAAATTAAAAATCATCAAAATCGGTACACCTAGTAAAAAGTTATGCGGATTTTCGAGAGTTTCCCTCGATTTCTCTGGGATCCCATCATCAGATCCCGAGTTCCTTGTCATGGTACCACACCAGAAATATCTCCTTTCCAACAAAGAAAGAATTATCAAAATCGGTTCATACACAACGAAGTTATCCTCGAACATACATTAAAAAAAATATACGGTCGAATTGAGTAACCTCCTCCTTTTTTGAAGTCGATTAAAAATGACGACTCAAAAGCGCTTTTGAAGTCGTATAATCCCACAGTTTTTAGTGAAGTTTTGTAGTAAAGTAAAAAAAAAATCAGAATAGATGAAATACCCGTGTACATAATACGCTTTTGTATAAGCATGTATGATGTAATACACGTGGATAAATCAATTTATATGCGTTGTTTGCGTAGCTGATGTTATTCAACGTCAAACAATATTTCGTTACTATGACTATAAGCCTTCAAGTGACGTAGGAGAGACTCCATGCGTCAGTATATTTTCAGGTTACTTATGACGTCCAAACTTTTACAGCCCACGATATTGAACTAATCTGTAAGTTAAACAGATAATCGTATTGTTTTTTTTTCAGTAGACTTTTATTTATGTATTTCTCTTTCTTCTACACGCTGAAAGCTCTGTAGGTATTTACGTCATACGATCATCAACAATTAATAAGTATTTTAAGTTATTTTAAAACCTTACGTTTTATAAAGTATCTTATCTTAGTTGAAGCTCAGTAATGATTTACGTCATATGATAATTTTTTTTGTCCCTTACAACCTGTATGGCCAATATAAATGTTTTTCATGTGCGGGGATCGAACCTGCAACCGCCAACAGGCACAATCCATAGCTGTGACCTTTGCGCCAACGCAGCGTCTAGCTGTGGTCATCTGACACCAAAACTAAATAAACTTAGAACTTTGCCAATCTTTATTTTCCGTTTTCAATTTCGAACGTAATATCTAAAAACAATAAACGATCACGCGCCACGACTATAGTTCGACGCAAATCGCAAAAAAAACCGTTACGTACGCGCGTATTTAACAATTGTTTGCAAAATCGTTTCAGTTCTAGCGTCTTATCGTATTATTTTCGCTTCAGCAACGGAATAATACTAGACTGACCGATTCATTACCGTTTTACGACTTCGATAAAAGCGTGCCATATTGTTTATTATACAATCTAAAAATATACGATTAATAATATTAACAATACGTTTTTAGTTGAAAGATATCATAACACATCAATGATTTGATATTTATTATTGAATGTAGAACTTTGTCCTACTATAAGGTGAAAGTTTGGATGGACGCTTGTTACTCTTTTATACAAAACCACAACACAATATCGATGACTAATATTAGTATTGTAATATTATTTATAATGTTACAGAGAGATTTGTTTTACAACTACAATGCTGGCTGTGCAGTTGACTGCAAAAGTATAACCACTATGCTAAATACACAAGTGGGGGTAGGCCAATTAGTTCAATTTTAAAAAATTGTAAAAATAAATGAATTAATTAAAAAATAGCCTCTTGGAATTAGGTATAATTGAAGGGAAATGACACCGCGTTGACGTAACGGTCATAGCACTAGTTTGTGTTCGATTCCCGCACATGATAAACATTTGTATTGGCCCTACAGATGTTTGCCGTAGTCTGGGTGTTTGTGCAGTGCTTGTGGGTTTCCCCACCGAGCCTCAGAGAGCACGTTAAGCCGTCGGTCCCGGTTGTTATCATGTACAACTGGTAGCGAGCGTTACTCTTAATGAGAATATATCCGCCAACTCGCATTGGAGCAGGATTAAGCTACGATCCATCTCCTACTTGGGAAAGAGGCCTATGCCCCGCAGTGGGATATTACAGACTGAAGCGAGCGAGCGAAGGGACATGATTTCAATTTTTTCTAACTATAAGTAGCTAAAAAACTAGCTATTTCGACTGAGATGAATTACTTTAAAGTCATTTTATACGTCAAAGAGTACCAATAATATGAATAACCTTTGCAATTACGATGGTTTAAAAAGTTACAACTCTGACTTTCTTCTAGAAGAAATATCAAAACAAGTAATAAAATAATATATCAGTCGTTATTCAAGTCTAAAAATACTATAACGCGTTACATTATAGAATAATCATCTTTTAATAACGTTGATAAGGTCCGAAAGATTATAAATAATTCTCTGTAATTGAGTATTTTCTATTTTGATTACTAGGCTATCTATATTATTATTATTATTATTTATATAGTATTTATGACAAGGTCCCGCGAAACTATTTAAGCAGTTTGACTGCGGAATCAAAAGAATAAATGAACCATCTAATAAGTGTATGTACGCGCGTAACTTCCGAACGACGGCACACAATTAGATTTTTCGATTAGAAAATTGTGTAATAAATTCAAAATCAAGAAAAAAATATGGCATTACGAATAGTCCCTGGCTAGCTTGTATTTTATATATATTTACTACTCGATAACCCTGCGTGCTTCGTGCCATCAATTTTTTTTTCGTGATCATTTTTTTTACACAAACTTTATTACGACAGTTAAGAAATACAAAAAAAAGTATTACCTAATTTGATTCAGTCGTTCGGATATTATTCACGTACATACAATTACCATTGTATATACCGTATTTGATATTTGTATATTTACTATTTGTTCTTTATGTTTCGTTCTATTCCTGCCCTTAACTCAAAGGTAGTTTGACGGGAACGCTCTTCTAGCTATGTGACCACTTTTTACACATTTTTTTTATATTATACTCGTATACTAGTTTATCGGCATGGCAAAGTTTGCGCCGAACAAGCTTTCCATTCCAAGGGTTGTGGGTTCGAATTAAAATGCGAGTCGGGTTGCAACATATGTGTGTATTGTAGCTATATTATAATTGGATGCTATTTATAACATACTTAGACATTAACTTATGAAGATAGGAACAGACTACCGATGTTTTTTATTCTTAATACAAAGTAAATCACAGGCATTTGTGTTATATTTAAAACTTATAAAAAATTAGCTGACCCCGCAAACGTTGTTTTGCCATAACACAAAATTTCAAATATTTTTCTCAATTTGATCGCAGCACCGACTGTCAGGACAAACTGAAATTAAAATAGAATAATATTTAATATTTGATGCTGCGATGGTAGCGCAATCTACCGGATCTAATGTAAAACATTACTTATAAATAAAAAATTAGTTAAATAAACATTTTACAGTGGACCAAATTATGAACCTAAACCATCCTCGAATTCCCTTGAACTCACACAAAAAATTTCATCAAAATCGGTCCAGCCGTCTAGGAAGAGTTCAGTGACATACACACGCACACAAGAAATATATATATATATATATATATATATATATATATATCTGTTTATTGATAACGTTTTATTTTCTGATCTGATCATTTTTTTGAATATCATATCAAAAATTGACCGCTCCAGCGGGGTTCGAACCCGCGCCTCCGACATACCGTGTCGGCGCTCTAGCCAATTAAGCTATGGAACGATGCACCCGCTCGAGCGAAATTTTCGATATGATAATTTTTAATTTCGGTTTAAGGACGCTATCACATTTTTAACTCGCTCAAGTTTAGGTATTTAAATCGCAACACAATAACATTACACGTACGCACACATTGATACCGCTTTCTGCTCGATTTTGTACCGACGTAACTAATCTTGGTACTTGAAAGTATTAATTTTTAATTTTACTGGTATTGATTAGTAAATTTAGTTGTAAGTTTAAATTCGAACTTGGTAACTGTTACTAAGTTACTGTTACCTACTATTCACGGAACCTCTCCCTTACTCTGTTTATGACGATGTCTTAAGGCGTCAAAGTATCTACTACTCGTTCGTCGTACTATACAATAAAATATAATAGACAATAATACACCTATTTTTATAATTCAAAATCACATACAATTTTAAGTTATATAATTATAGTTTTAACATTATAATAATATAAACATAACATATTTTACGTAAACAATCTATACAAATATATAAAATTGGAGTGTCCTTTTGTTATATTAAAATACTGCTTTTTACTAAATGCATACGGATGTATACACGGTCCATATACCAAAATAACATTTTTCCAATTTTTGTCTGTCTGTCTGTCTGTGTCTTCCGGCTAATCTCTGAAACGGGTGGACCGATTTTGACGGTACTTTCACTGGTATATACCTTATGCAATAAGGAGTAATTTAGGCTACTTTTATTTTAGAAATTTATTTATTTTATAACTCTGCAAACGGAACAATGATGATGATGATGAATGTAAATTTAAAATAAAATAATTTTTAACAAAAAAAAAAAAGACTTCAAACAGGAAACTAAAAAGTGAAAAATAAATTTACTTAGTACAAAGTAATTCGTATTTTGATTTAGTTAATCAGAAATGATTTAATAAATATTTTATAATTTTGAAGTCGGTGCCAAGTAAAAAAATAACTACTCTAGTATCTACTCGTAAGTTGTATTCAGTTTTCTTTCATAATTTGTTTCATTGACTATAAATTAGTTTGAATACTGTTATTATTCTGTTATTGTTTTGATATATTTAATAATATTTTTTGTACTTGTTTTTTGTGTGTGTTGTTTGTATTTGTTATTGTAGTCAGGTTGTTGTAGTATTTACTTGGCACCGACTTCAATATTATAAAATATTACAATATACAAGCACAAACACCCAGATCATGACAAACATCTTATATGGCCAATACAAATGTCTGTCCTGCGCGGAGATTGAACCCACTAACGCCAGCGCAACAGCCAGTGCTGTGACCGCTGCGCTAACGCGTCGACATACTATGAGTAAAGTTCGCTATCAGGTGTACGTAATAACAACGTATTTTTTATTATTATTATTATTATTAAAACAACCGGGACTGACAGCCTAGCGTGTTCTCTGAGGCTAGGTTGGTTGGGAGAACCACAAGGATTAACAACTAGACCAAAAATAAAATATTAGTATGAACATAAATATCTACTCCGAGCGGGAATTGAACCCGCGACCGTCGGTGTTTAGGCGCCGCCGACACGGCACATGCACCATTATATCAAAGCGGTCGTCAAACAGCAAAAGGTAACTGCTGTAAATTGTTGAGAAATTCCCTCGAGTGTTTATGGGCTCCATCATCAAACCTGGTCCTGCGACACAGATGACCACACAGCAGGTAATTGCTATAAATCGTTGAAAAGTTCCCTTTATTATCTTTCGTCTCCATCATCAGACTGTAATGGCACTTGTAACTCATATAGGTGCAAAGTTCTCATCGATAGAAACGAATTAAGTTCAAACACCAGGTAATTGCTATAAATTGTTGAAGAGTTCCCTCGACTATCTTTCTTCTCCATCACCAGATCGACTCCAGACCTTTATTAAATAGTAGTGCTTTATAGTACTTAATGAAAACATGATTAAATTTACTAGTCACCCGTACGATTTTTGAAAGTTTTCCTCGATTTCTCTAGGATCCCATCATCAGATCCTAGTTTCCTTATCATAGTACCAAACTACTATCTCCTTTCCAACAAAAAAAGAATTATCAAAATCGGTTCATAAACGAAAAAGTTATCTCCGAACATACATTAAAAAATATATATATATACGGTCGAATTGAGTAACCTCCTCCTTTTTTTGAAATCGGTTGAAAAGAAGACAAATTGCGAAGATTACTTATTATTATTGATTATTATATATAAACCAGATGTATAGCAAAGACAATCGATTGTGAAGTATCAATTTCGTCCAAGCACAGTACACACAAGGAACTCATTTTTTACGTAATTATTACTTGCGCTGAAGCGATACAGCCGTGCTTCCATGAGCGCGTTTCGGCGCGGAATGACGAACGACGATGGTTCACTTGTAAAAAATGTATGAAGAAATTTGAGAGCGTTTCTTATTTTTCTCATAAATGGAAATATTATTTATTTTTATATAAAATATCTAGCGCTACGCATAGAGGACTAAATAAGCAACAATTTCTTAGTGTAGTTATTTTTCTTAGTGCAGTGTATTTAGATACAATGGTTCCTATTCAGACCCGTCTTTTTTTAATTTTTTGCGATTTCTGTGATGGTTAAACTGTATTTGTGTGAAAAGTTTGTATGGGGCTATAGAATTTTTATGGTCTCACTCGGAGATGAATATATTATCTTTCATTTGAAACCAAAATATCCTCTCAGGGTGACTCCTAATTAATTAAAATGGTACGTGAAAAACACTGATATTTGTGGAAAAATGTGATAGCGTCCTTAAGCGAACCGTGGCGCCGTCTATAGTGAGCTCTTTACAGAAACCCGTAACTATTCAAAGTTTCATATTACAATGAAAATCTTTGACAGGAGACGACACCGTGCTATTTTTAATATCTAAGATTTTATTTTTTTGTGTTACCCACATTAGGAATTCTAAACATTTTTTTGAATATCATATCAAAAATTGACCGCTCCAGCGGGGTTCGAACCCCTTTCTGTTGGTTGTTGTTGTTGGTTGTTTCTGTTGTGGTTGTTGGGTTTCTGATCTGATCTTTATCCTTGTGGGTTTCCCCTACATTGCCTCAAAGAGAACACAATATTCACATCTGTTCATTATAATCTAGAAACGATCGTTACTTTTTATATACAGAGAAATTTTCCGCCAACATACAGTGGAGCTTTAGCGAATTAATCTGTAAATGTTCCTAATCTGGAGAGGTCGATATAACCAACAGTAAAAATGTACAGTTGTAGGTACTTTAGGCTGTTTCAGTCCACATAAGAACTTAAGTTACAAGCAATATGTTACCAAGCTCACTTAGATACAATAAAATATGTGATTTACTTTGAGAAGTAAATACATAAATGTATATTTGTAGTAAAATTATTTGTACACTTTCTAACCGCTTTTCTATGCGCTGTCCTATACCCAAAGGTTGTCTGGAAGAAATCGCTCTTTTAGCGATAAGACCGCCTTTATACATCTTCCTCTAATTATACTACTTTCGTTTGTATCTTTTAATGGTGTGCAATAAAGAAATTATTATTATTATTATTATTAAATGCTTTAACTGTCTCCAGTAAGATTTATTTCTGTGTCTGGGCTTGTGTGTATCGGACCAAACCACAACAAACATCTGTATGACCTATACAAATGTTTGCCATGAGCGAGGATCGAAACTACGACCTCTAGCGCAACAACCAGTGCTGTGAGCGCTACGCCAACGCCTGTCAAGTAATTGTTATTGCTTGAGTATAATATATCTAATCTCATGGGACTCAATCTAAAATGCACAGGATGAGAGGCGCTCACTACACATCGGTAGTTGACGATCCATCCTTGATGATCTAGAATTAATGTAAGTATAAAATGTAATAACAAGTATGCTTTAAATAAATGTAAGATATCTTTTTTCATATACAATTTATATAAAATCTTTGTTATATATAACTTTACTTGTTCGTCTCAAATATAATATTTAAAATTTTTATCACGCGTTCAAGGATGAATAATTTTTAACAATTTTACCGTATATTTTATTTACAAAAACAAACAGATTTGCCCGGGTAAATCCTAATATTTATAATAAGTACATAAGCAAAACGGATAGCCACATTGATTACCCTATATCGTACTAGAAGTAGTTAATTTTTATGTAAACATTACAAATATAAAAATTATATACCGTCGGAAACAAAATAATCAAACAGGTTGTCTCCATATGGCTAATACCACTTCTGTGTTCTCGACTATTCTATTAATTGGAATATGGGAATGGGATAGTGGGAATTAAATCCATCATTAACTTTTATAAGTTAAATAAATAAATGTTATTAAACTTATAAGCAGTTAGCTTTACCAGAGATAAATAGAAGTAGACCTCAGGAGGGAATATGTCGCTCAAAATCTGGAGCAGTCCGACTGGGTCAAACCGTTAACCTTACAGAAAATCTCAGCCAAATAATACTTCTCACTAGCAATGTTGTGTTCCTATCACAAGGAAAGTAGCAGTTCTTGAGGATATGCTGTGTAAGACAAGGGAAATAGAGTCGGAAAAGCGCTTGTGATGCTCCAGGTGGTAGCGTCCAAAGGCTACGGTATACGCTTACCTACCTACCCTCGAAATCAAAAAAAAGAAAATTCAATATGTATTTTTTAATTATAGTCTTAAAATGGGTTAAAGTATGTCTATTTTTTTATCTTATAATTAAAATGTAGGTAATAAGTATTTAAAACTAAGTTGTGTGAAAGGTAAAACTTCTATAGATTAGAAAATCTTCCGAGTAAATATTACATAATATGGTAACCATGATTTATAATCACTTTGTTATAGTTATGGCCCCCGTCGCAAGTAGGTCAAGATGCGTAGAAGAGCGTAAGGCCAAGATGGCGGATGAAATTGACCTCATAATAATCCTTAAGCAACTGTCTATCTACTATTTTTATAATAACTTACATATTGTAATTTTTATTTATTTTTGATAAGTATATATGTGCCTCCTAGATTATTATATGTTAAACAAACAATTTGTTTTTTTTTTTCTTATGTACCCACTAGTTGTTACCATAAATAAAAAATTATATACACATTAATTAATACAGATTTGACTGAATTTTTATCTCATATTACTATTACATTTATAGCTCGTGTATTTAATTTAATGATTGTTTATTATTTTTATGTCATCTTTAGTCGTCGTTTTTAATATGAATTTATTCATTTTCCTATTTTGCACTCCTACAAACATACATTCTTAAACGAGAATGCTTATATAATAGCTTTTTTTGTACAATTCAATGTAGTATTGTGTAATAAAGCATTGATTAATAATTAAATATAAATTTTATAGATTGGATTGGATTTGAAAATTTCGCTATACTCAGTAATTTCTGAGAAGAACCTCTGTAGTAAATTAAACTTGCTTTTGTAGATAAAGTTTTAACTGACAAAATCATAAAATTCGCTCAGGTATCACTTTTGCTCTACACGTAGGTATTAAAACTTTAGTTCGATGGCTCTTCACGTCAGACCTTGAAAGGTACGTTAAACCGTATCTGATAACGATCGTAGACGTAGGTAATTATTAAGTGGTTCGCCTGTGAGGGTTGTCGAAGGTCAGATGACAATCACTTCGTGTGATAAATATTGAGGTTAAAATTTAGACCCAATACTGGGAGTTATTAATATACTATATATATTGTATGTCGATTTAAACGCTTATCATAATTTAAAATATATATAAAAACCAATCAAGTGCGAGTTGCATTTATGTAGGGTTCCGCATCACACTATACATTAATTTTGAAAATTACATTAAATTTTAATGGATAAATAATAATAATTCCCCGTTTAATATTTAAAATTTTGGTTTAATCATGGACCTTTACGTTACAAATGTAACATTTTGTATATTTAACGTTTTTGTTTCTAATGGCTTATTTTTATTATCATGAAATAAATAACATAATCGGTAAATAGATTACGCTTATAAATAGGAGCATAACAATCTCTCGAGTACTTTGTGTTATTATTTGTTATTTAATTACTCGCAATAATTGTAATGAACCCATCATTTGACAATATAAATGTGTATGACGACAATGATATTTAGTTCAGGCCCCGACCCTTACATAGTCATGCCCAGCGTGGGATGCAACAGGCCGTAAACACTGATATTTACAAATACGTTTATTGAGCAGGAAACATCTTGCCCAAAATTTGGAGTAGCTAGACTAGGAAAGTACCTTAAACTTTCCAACATTCAGAATATCAACGGTAAATGACACTGCCTACAAGTAGTGTTGTTTTCCTTTGGTAATTAATGAAGCTATAACTCCTGGGGAAGGTCGACAACGCGCTTTCAAAGCACCTGGTATTAAGGTGTTTATAGGGTACGGTATCCGCTAACCATCAGTCGGACCGCGCGTGCTTGCAACCTTCATAGTACAAAAATGTCTAATGTTTACAATGTTTTTCGCGTTTCCAACTCTACCCCCAATCCCTCCAAGGAGCTCTGGTCACCCTACTCACCACAACGCTGATTGAATGTAGTATTATATAGCTGTGATCTTCTGTAAGGTCGAGGTACTGCCCCAGTCGGGCTGTTACAGATTTTCAGCAGGATATTTCCTGTTGTGCTCTATCTTAGTAAAAATTGTCATTTTTACGGACATGTCCGTTGTGAATAGAAACAATGGACAGCCATTGACGTCTTCGTAACATATTTTTTATTGGCATCATTTGATGACGGAATCCAAAAAGTACTACGCATTACACCTATCATAAATATGTCGTTATATTGATATGATAATTTCGATAATATTAAAATATTACCAATGTGTCACATGACTAAGATTGACTATTAAACTATAGTACATATTATATAAATTATCATAATAAACGGGATTTATAAATAATAACTGATCTATCAACAATGTCAAGATAATTTAAAAAGTAAATAGAAAGAGATTAATATATTAAAAGATTATTACACCCGTTGGATTATAATATCGCATAAAAAGTTTATTTTTAATTTTAAGCTCCGAATATACGTCATATCAAATGTATATAATCATTTGGATTTTATACGTTACATGTTATCTTACGAAATATATTGATTATAATTTTATGAAAGAGCTTGAATGTGAATAGGTGTAATTTGAGTTACAATCCTGATATGATGAAGTCACCTATGATTTTATCAGATGTGGATTTTGGTCCTAGTAATCCTCAAATCCAAACCTAGGTCTACAGGATAAACGCGTGGTTGGAAGTATTGTTGAAATTCAAAAGGAGAAGCAATCCAAGGATCTGTTACTTGTAAATTTTCATTTTGAGTAAATGTAGAGTCTGAGTTCATTTTATCAGGTGCTAATTGTTGTTGAGATTCAGAAGGAACAGGATTTAAGTTTATTGTTGCGTTCACTAATAGAATATCAGGAAGTAATTGTTGTTGAACTCAGAAGGTGCAGGAATCAAGATTGTTGAATTATAAAGCTCAGCAATGGAAATATGAGCTGATGCTGTTCTTATTTGCTTCTAATTGCAGTCCTAACTGCATGTAACATTTTTTTTTTACTGACTGATGTATGTTTCATTACTTTCCGAAGTCGGTTTTTTTTGTTCGTTTACGAGCAAACACAATTATTTTATTCCAAACAATTATTCCATATTAATTTGTAATAAAAGAAAAAAGACACAGTAATAGAAGCGGCGGTGTAACGGTCGTTTCAAAAAAGTAACTGATCCAGTACAATTATGTGTTCAGTTGTTTTAACATTTATACAAATGTATTTTCAAGTTTTGTCTCTCCAAGGTTAGTAAGAAACGTGTTCCATCTTTTAAAGAATAGTTATTTGACTTTGATATAACGTTCTTATTGTATCCATCTTTATTTGACTAGTGTTTTTACGTATTTGGTAAAAATGTGGTACGTTGGTACTTACCTACCTATAAAAACTTCTAATAAGTACATTATATTTTTGATTCTGACTAACTTACACGATAAACTATGTCAAACCATTTTTTTGTGTTTTTAATTATATATATATATATATATATATATATATATATATATATATATATATATATATATATATATATATATATATATATATATATATATTAAATTTCTTTTATTAAAAAATATCCTAACGAAAATGAACATATCGGAAAAGGAATAACATATTTGATATAGACGTTCGAAGGTTATTCGCGCACGTTCATTCCAGTTTTATTTATATACTAGTTGTGCCCGCGACT
Source organism: Melitaea cinxia (assembly GCF_905220565.1). Taxonomy (NCBI): domain Eukaryota; kingdom Metazoa; phylum Arthropoda; class Insecta; order Lepidoptera; family Nymphalidae; genus Melitaea; species Melitaea cinxia. The sequence continues at coordinate 11,732,550 of NC_059412.1, forward strand.
TCGTCTTACCATTCGATAATTTTGACATATTTTAAAATAAAAACAGTTCTAAAAAATAAAGTGTTTATATATTTTTGAATGATGCTAAAGAATCAATCAAAAGAAAAATAAGAAATCATTTTAAATATTAATATGGGTGAGTTATAATGTTTATAAAACATCAGCCTAAAGAATTTTAGAGATAAAATACACAGGTCATCAAAAAAATCGACCCACCCACTTTTTGTTTAATATTTATCGATTGTTTCACAGATAAGCTGTTTCACACGTTTGTTTTTTATTTTGAGGGTCGGTTACGATGTTTGGCATCTTATTTGTCGTAAATCTTATTGAACTTGAAGGTACTTAACCATTTCTTATACAGAAACACTGTTGAGTACTGATTTGATGGTTTTACATCGTAACAAATTCGAATCGTTCTTTGAGTCCGGAAGAGCCCTTTGTAGGGATTACTTGTTAATAACGTTAAGTTTATTTACTGTGGCTGTATTTTGATTCATTTTGACTAAAAATAATGAACACTACAGAAGCTGAGGCGGCCCAAGTTGTGGCTTTGCTGCAACAAGGCATAAGTCAACGTATTGTGGCCAGGAGGTTAAATCTGAGCCGTTCTGCAGTTCGGCGAGTTTACCAAAGGTTTCTGGAGACTGGGCAGTATCGAAGAAGGTCTGGATCTGGAAGACATAGAGTGACAACTCAAAGAGATGACCGCTTTATAGTGTTATCAGCTCTACGGAATCGACACCTATCTGCTGTTGATCTCCAGCGACGCTTACGCGAAGATCGGGGGGTGGCTATAAGTGACAGTACTGTAAGAAGGAGACTTCGTGAGCAGAATTTAAGACCACATAAGCCAGCAACAGGACCATAATTGACCACAGCTCATCGACAAGCCAGACTTCAATTCGCACGTAATCATATCAACTGGACCATAGGCCAATGGGAGTCAGTTCTTTTTAGTGATGAGAGTCGAATGACTTTACACGGTTCTGATGGACGCCGTAATGTCATGCGACGGCCAGGTGAACGTTATACCCAGTGTTGCATAAGGGAAACTGTCAGTTATGGTGGGGGCTCTGTAATGTTTTGGGGTGGAATATCTTTGACTGGACGGACGGAGCTGGTTTTCATACGAAGAGGTGCTTTAACTGCTGCACGCTATATCACAGAGATCTTAGAAGACCATGTGATGCCTTATGCCGGCTATATTGGAGAAAACTTTGAATTAATGCATGATAATGCACGACCACACGTAGCGCGCATCACCACCGATTACCTTCAAGAGGTTGGCATTCGGGTAATGTCCTGGCCAGCAAGAAGCCCCGATCTCAATCCTATAGAGCATATGTGGGACACCCTAAAACAAAAGGTTAGAGCCCGTAATCCAGTCCCTACAACATTAGGAGACCTGGAAACCGCCATTAGGGAAGAATGGAACCGAATCCCTCAAGAGACCATTAAAATCTTGATAAGGTCATTAAAACGGCGGATGCAGGCCGTCATTCGAGCAAGAGGAGGGAATACGCAATATTAAATTGCAACAATTGTATGCATACCATTTAAGACTAAAAAACTAGAGCGTATTAAAAATTAATCAAAAAATCGTGTAAAATTAAAGATTCTGATTTTTAAATCAAAATTTAAAAAAAAAAACATTTTGATGTTTTAATTGTGATTAAATTGTTGTAAATAAACAAGTTCAATAAAACATTATTCAGTACTAAAAAGTTTTGTTGTGATTTGTTTAAAAAAAACGTGATTATCGGTAAAAACGCAGGTGGGCCGATTTTTTTGATGACCAGTTTAGAAGTATTGAAAACAATTCCCGAGCAATTGTTAATAAAATTACATTATTATTATTTGGTGTTCTCATGAAATGTTTACGGCGGAATGATCGTATTGCTCACACGACCTTCGACCTCTGGGCTGACTATCACGTGTTGACTGTAATTATTAACAAACAGCTGATTTAAGTTGTTGTTTTGTTAATTAATCTAAATATTAAGGTACGCTTCAGCCTGTAATATCCCACTGCTGGCCATGGGCCTCTTTCCCCATGTAGGAGAAGGATCAGAGCTTAATCCACCACGCTGCTCCAATGCGGGATGGCGGATATATTTCCTACTATGTGTCGATCACTATCAGGTGTACGTGATAACAACCAGGACTGACTGCTTAACGTGCTGTCCGAGGCACGGTGGGGAGACCCACAAGGCGTGTACAAACACCCAGACCACGACAAACACAACCCAGTGCTGTGACCGTTGCGCCATCGCGTCGTATTAAGGTTTTATTGTTAAATAAACATTTTGGATTTATAATCACTTTAATAGTATAGGCATGGCATGGCAGAGTATACACTGGTCATACACTGGTAGACCGAAATCATGTCGTTGTTATTTTATACTTGATTATATTTTACATTAGGCTATCCTGATCTGGACCGGACCGGGTCCTGATCTAGTATGCCTTACCATAACTTGATTATATATTTTACATCAGGCTATCCTTGTCTGGACCAGACCTGGTCCTAATAGAGCTTGCCGAATCTGGCATGCCTCATTCTATTCTGATCCGGTCCAGATACATAATCTGGTTGAGCCTGACCTTTTTTCTAGTCGGGATATACGGTTTCACTTATCTGAAAGAATGATAATTGTCCATTAACTACCAATATTTTTTTAATCAGCTTTAAGCTTTTTGATGGCAGGTAACTACCATTTTCACCAAAATATCAGATTTTTAGGAAAAAGTATTTGGTAATTGATATTAAAGAACCAATGAATACTTTCATCTAAAATTATATTTTGTTTAACTTTAAATATATTTTTTAACTAATATTTAAAAACGAGTTGCTTTAGACCACACAACTGAAGTTCAATATCTTCTCCACAATAAGCCTGGACTGTGTCTTAGAAATACGAAACGTAACTGGCTATGAGAGAAAGAGAAAAAGAAAATATGTGCTCGCACCTCTCTCTCTTGCTCGTCCGTTCGTCTTGGCCGATTACACTTTTTATAACGTTCTCGTCACTCATTCACCAGCTTATTCCCCAAGTCAAGCGTGCGTAAAGAAGCTTTACTTCAAAAATGCTTATAATGTTATGTATAAAAGACCTTTGTATACAACAAGAGTAGCATATAAATAAATTGAAATCGGATTTGTGGTAACTGTAGCAATTAAGTTGTAAAAGATCTCGTTTATTATAATATACCTACGTGGTACAAACATTCGTTTATATTTTTACCCGACTGCCAAGGAAGGGTTATGTTTTTCGCGCGTATCTTGTATGTATGTATGTATGTATGTTTGTATGTAGTATTCTTTACTACCTCCAGTAGTATTAAATTGAAGGATAAGTCAAATCATTCTCTCTTTGTGCATGTCTCCGACTGCATGTTATGTACGACGTTGCATAAAGTTTCGAAGGACTACCGTATTAATATATTTTAAATGTACAGCACAAAATGTTTGATATTGTTTCTATTTATTTCGCTGACTTTGTGTGCATATTGAATTTTTATGTTGTTCCAGCTTTTTCAGTTGATTTTCTATTAGTTATTCTTCACGCAGGCGGGTTTTTTGTTTTTTTTTTTTAATTATTACTGTAAACTGATTTGTTTAATAACTAGCTGTGCCCGCGATTTCGTCCGCGTGGAATTTAACAAAAAGCTATTGTTCAGTTTGCAGAGTTATAAAATAAAAATATTATAAAATAAAAGTAGCCTAAGTTACTCCTGACTACATACATTATACATCCATTTACATTTAGTAAAAAGCGGTTATTTTAATATTACAAACAGACACTCCAATTTTATTTATTTGTATAGAGTATAGATTATACTTATCTTGTAGTTTTTGAGCATATAGGACAGGGTTTTGTTATTTTTTAATCATAACATCTGCTTAAAATTTCTATGACGTATGTATGTGGTCGCATAAAAGTATTTTCGCTGTTCGAAACCGCGATATTTCTGAAATGGTGGGAAAATTCCTTGGTAAACAATTCTCGTTAAGAATTTAATATTCTGCAACTTATGTGTATAACCCAATTTTAAGGTTAACCCTACTATTTCTGAGAAAAATCATATGATGATATTTTTTTTCTTTAATTTAAATTTTTTAGGCGTAAGATTCACGAATCATTTTTCTAACAAGGTATTTAAGAAAAGTTAATAAGGGCCCGCCAATTTGAACACTTGCAGCCTTGGAATACAATGATAAACATTATGTACTCATATACAGAATAACATTCGTAGATAAAAGGGTCCTGCTGATGCCCTTTGAGTAGATCACTTTGTAAACACGTGGGCGGTCTTTGGACTAGCTTCTATTATATGTATCTATTATAGCAGCAGTAGTAACTGCGGGGAAACACAAGTGATAATAAACGACTTTCTTGCCCGATTCGTGTACGAGAATGTTTTGATTTTCTTTATATATGTTTCAAGTGATGTCCCATGGTTTTATCTGTGTTAGCAGAGGTACTTGACCGTAGGTACTTTACCTAGTACTAAGTTATTTCGTAACTATCTATTTAATAGCATTAGTTAACTTCAAAACATTACTATCAAATAAAAACTTAAAACCAAATTCCTCATTCATAAGTTTTACCCTCTAAAGGATGTTTGTAGCTAGGTAACTCCAAAAATGTAGAGTAATATAGTATAACATACATTTGTAATATATAATCCTTCAACTTGTTGTTTATAGCTTTCAATGGTTAGCGCCATTCCTAAATTTCAGTTTTAATTGATATTTCCTAGTTCCTACATCTGCGTAAAATTATAACTTCGTAGATCTAATTGATTGATCGATTGATTAATTTAATGGCTTTCAGTTATGCCAGTGGAGCATTGTTTATTGATTCCTACAATGTCGCGTAGAGCTAGTAGATCCCTATGGAAAAACTCACTTATAACCTCATAAAACATGGACAAATGCAGACCACATTCTCATAGATCTCACAGCCTCTCAAACTCTTTATCTATTTGTTTTCGAGATTTCGTGATCAAACAGTGAAAGAGTGAACATCACACTTTTCACTTTTGTTTATATAAATAACAACATTTCACTTTTGTTTATATAAATAACTAGCTGTGTCCGCGACTTCGTCCGCGTGGAATTTAAAAAAAAATTATTCAGTTCGCAGAGTTAGAAAATAAATAAATTTCTAAAATAAAAGTAGCCTAAGTTACTTCTTACTACATTAGCTATTTGCCAGTGAAAGTCTCAGAGACAAAAGTTTCAGAGATTAGCCGGAACAAACACAACATATACACATAACAGACTCAAAAAATTTAAAAAATGTTATTTGGGTAAATTTACCATGTATACATCCATATGCAAATGGATACCAAATAGTAAAAAGCGGTTATTTTAATATTACAAACAGACACTCCAATTTTATTTATTTGTATAGATAGTAACATAGCCATTTGAACTCCACGTTTTAAAAAATTTAAGACACGCTTCGAAAGTAAACAGATAATACCTACTTAATTAATAGGTAACCAAGTAAAACAGTTGTTAACTTAAATAACACAATTATGTATTATCATAATTTGATATATTTATAAAATAAATAAGTAGTATAGTATGTGCGTATATTAAATAATCATGTCAATATCTCTAACTTTAGTTTTTTTTTTTTTATATTGTTTCGGACTGGAAACTGTGGAACTGGAGTTACTAAAAACTAGTACCTACTAGTACATATAAGTACCCTTAAATTATACGTGATCAAAATCACGTACGTGTTCCTCATTTTTCAACGAGTGCTTAGGAATACAAATTAAAAAGCGATTACTGTCTGTCTCTATATCCTACCGCCGGCCGGGTTTTAATAAATTAAGACAAAATTAACCAACGTAAAATAAAACAAAAAAAAAAATAGATGCAAACTGGATTAGATATCTATTATAGTAAAAAAAAATTCCGAAGAACAGCCTGTAACGTCCTAATGCTAGTCAGAGAACGCATTCTCGATGTAAGACAGTAAGATAAGGTTTGAGCTTAATCCGGCAGGCAGCTGAGCAAAAAAAAAAACTGATTATAATGAAACAAATGAATTCGGGTTTTATCGCGGGTTATTGGGTTTTTTAGGTGCCCGACGTTTCGGATACTTTACAGCAACCATGGTCACGTCAGAACTGTCCGGGCTAGAACCGAAAAAATCTACTTAATAAACCGCGATAAAATCCGAAAAAAAGTTGTTGCATTATAATGAGTAAAATTTGCGTATTAGAAAACAATATTAAAAAAAAAAAAAAAAACTGAACTGAAAAACAACTGGACCGATTTAAAATTTCCTTTACCCAGAGAATGCTAAGTTACCATTGAGATTCACAGGCATCTATACTAATAAATAAAATTGGAGTGTCTGTTAGTAATATTGAAATAATCGCTTTTTAATAAATGCATATTATGGATGTATATTCGGTAGATATACCAAAATAACATTTTTTACAATTTTTGTCTGTCTGTCTGTTTGTTCCGTTTGTTCCAGCTAATCTCTGAAATGGCTGGACCGATTTTGACGGGACTTTCACTGGCAGATAGCTGATGTAATAAGGAGTATCTTAGACTATTATTATTTTTGACATTTATTTATTTTATAAGTCTGCGAACTGAACAATAACTTTTGGGAAGTCGCGGGCACAGCCACACAGTCTTTAGATTACGCACTTACATATGCTACGGGTGTTGCAGGTGAATAGTAAGTATGCACATCGCACGACACTGTAATAAAAAAAATCGGAGATGACGACAGAAAAAATCGTGTACCTAATCCAAACCAGCAAAGCCAAGAACGGATAGCTAGTATTAAAGCTCATACGTCGTTCATGCAACTTTTATAATCAACACTTACAAAACATTGACCCTTTTGGCTCCTCAATAAGTATTTATAAAAGGAGTGTACGACAGAAGCTGATGGAAATATTATAATTCTTTTTGTATCCTTTTTGTTTGCTAATCGAAATTATATAATAAATGGTGTGATGGGAATTATTTAATAATGGTGAAATAATATTATGGTTTATTTGTTTTGTTTTGTTTCTTTTATATTTTTAAAATACTTTTTTTTTATATATATATAGACTAGCGCTTGACTGCGATCTCACCTGATGGTAGGTGAAGATGCAGCCTAAGGTGGTGCGCGCTTGCCTAGAAGATGCCTATTCACTCTTGACTTAAAGATACCCAAGTTATAGTTAGTTGGAAAAACGTGTATGGATGTACTATTGATTGTTTCCCAATAATAATAAAAAAGACTACTAGTAGTCGCCCAATGGTCATAATTCGACTATAATTAATTTAAATTATAAGTTTGAACATTATTAAGATTCTGTTGTTAAGACTATACTCCTATAATAATAAATGTGATAATAAACAAGAATATATATGCGCGTGCGTGTATGTTTGTGTGTGTGTGCGTGTGTGTGTCAAATACATGGTAGTACACACGTAATGTTTTTTTATTGATTTTATGTAATCATCTTCCTGCTCTCCTTCTCTATATAAACTATAAGTGTGCTAAATTTCATACTCCTCCGTCCGTGAAATATTCGACAAAACGGGTAATAAGTTTATGCTTCACGTATTAATATATACAAATATAGATAATAGAAATAAAAGTCAGTATAAAAACAGTATTATAAAATATATTGAACAATGTCCCCTCCGCGTCCGCGTATCGGACGCGACATCTGTATCAACGACGGATACTGTACGCTGACGACTTAGCGCGTTGGATCTTCTTAAGTAATATCTGAAAACAATATTAAAGCAGTTTTCTAAGTATGCAAATAATTTCTTACTATATTAATAAAAAAAGAGGTGTGCTTTAGACCACACGACTGAAGTAAAACTTCTTTAGCTCCCTCTAACTTATATCTCCCTCTCAACATCCGTTCGTCTCTCCCAAACACACATTTCGTAACGCTTTCATCACTCATTCACCAGCTTACTCCCCAAGTCAGGAGTACGTAAAGAAGTTTTATTTCAAATATATTACTACTGACTACGGTAAAGATAAACTTGATTTTTTTTATATGTTGCCTTGCGTTCTTATTTATCTTAAAATCTTACACTTATATCTGTACACGACTTTGCCACCTAATTCGTCACAAACAGCCGGACCGTTTGGTTTAAATTTTGTATGTATATTTTAATGGGTTCCTGAGTGGTTTGAAAACACAATTGGGCTAGGTAGGTGGCGCTGTTGTCGGTATGTCAGCAATCAAATTTGGTAGCTGCTATTCTGGATAGGACAACGTCTACCAGGTCCACTAGTTAGGGACTATTCATTAGTTTTCTAAGGATGATTTTGGTAATTTTTTACCTTCTCTACCCTCATGTAAGCGTACGTAAGATTGTTCAAATTGATCCCTCCTATTCTTACGTAAGGTTCCGTTTCGTTTTTTAAATAATTAAATGTTTTTAGAAAAGGATCCATTTCTCTAAAATACCAGTTCAACGTAAATCAAGATTTTTGATCCCTGCAAATGAAATATGATCCCTGCCAAACCACTTAATCGCTTGATTTCTATTATAAAATATCAGAATTAGTTTGACCCCCCCCCCCCCCCCTTATCATGCCCACCCACTCTCTCCAAATAAGGATATGTAGAGATTCTGCCTTTGTATATTTTCCAATCATATTTGACTCGTGACGACCAAAATCCATGTTATTCCCTCAACAGCGCAGAGAACAATCTAACACCCCAATTTGACTTGAAACTGAATATACTCTCCGAATTTTTCAAAACTATAAATATTCCAGAGACCATCGAACAGCAAATAAACTCGCCGTTGATATTGCTCTTATTTTTCGACAGGAATCCCATTTAAAATTGTTACATTTATATAAGTTATCTTATTCTTACGGTTAGAATTTAACAACAAAAATTATTGTTCAGTTCGCATATTTATATAATAAATAAATTTCTAAAATAAAAGTAGTCTAAGATACTCCTTACTACATCAGCTATCTGCCAGTAAAAGTTCCGTCAAAATCGGTTCAGCCGTTACAGCGATTAGCAGGAACAAACAGACAGACAGACGAAAATTGGAAAAAATTTATTTTGGTATATGTACTGTCTATCCTACATCCATATGCACTTAGTAACAAGTGGTTATTTTAATATTACAACAGACACTCCAATTTTATTTATTTGTATAGATTGATTCAGCCTGAAACATCCCAATGTATGGCAAATACTTTTTACGCCATTTATGAGAAGGGTTGGAGCTTAATCCACTATGCTGCACCAATATGGATTGGCAAAATTTTCTACCACGTAACAATCGCTACCATGTGTTTATTACAACAACCGGGACCTTACATGCTCTCAGAGGTACAGTTCGGACTAGAAATAAGTATTCGATTTGAGGCTAGAATTTCAACGGTACTCTATGATCAGATCTGGCTCAAATTTAAATAGGACCATACTACAAGCATATAAATAGCTTACAAATTTAAAAATGAATCATCAAAATCGGTACAATGAGAAAAGCTACTTAACTACTACACATAAAAAACAGTCCAAGTGAGAACCTCCTATTCTATTTAAGAGGACTTCTTCAGTTTTTTAATGATCATTATTTCAGCCTATCGTAGTCCACTGCTGAACATAGGCCTCCACAAGTTCGCGCCAAAAATGGCGTGTATTTTGCCCATAGTCACCAAGCTGGCAGGCGGGTTGGTGATCGCAGTGCTGGCTTTGTCGCACCAAAGACGCTGCTGCCCGTCTTCGACCTGTGTATTTCAAAGCTAGCAGTTCGATAGTTATCCCGCCATCGGTCGGCTTTTGAAGTTCCAAGGTGGTAGTGGAACTGTGAACCCTTAGTCGCCTCTTACGAAATCCACGGGAAGAGAGGGGTGGCTATATTCTTTAATGCCGTAGCCACACAGCCAATTTTTGATGATATTTATGATAAATAATAAAAAATAAGAGATGCCCAATGAACAATCACCTTGAAGTGACATACCATATTGTCATGATCAATTTTCCTCTGCTGCATCTTTCTATGAACAGCGGCAGGCGGCACCATGCGAGGAGGCTGGTCTCGAGGCGGTATCGAAGATTTCTTTTTATTTCTTGCACTTAATATTTTATTTAAGAGTATGTGATTGTGTCGCTCAATTTCACGAAGCCTCTCGTTTGTAAACGACATGTTGATGCGTCTTGTTGGTGGTACGGATACTGATCTGAAATAAAAAAAATGTTTGTGTCAGCTCCGACGCACGACTGGAGTTTACTCCTTTAGATCGGCTGTCTAAATAGGTATAAAAAAGGCTTACTAGCCTAAGAAAAAGATTAATACCATATGAAATCGTAAATAAAGGAATCAAATAACGCCATCTATCGGAATCCTATTGAGTCAGATAGATAGCGTTATTAGAAAACGTCGTAACACAATCGCATCGTCGTATCGAAGCCCTATTTAGTTCGGATAGATGGCGTTAACAAAAACCTAACGAGGTCATTAGTTCAGTAGATTTTACACCTCATATTTTTTTCTCCTAGCACAATAAGAATAATTTGAAGATAAATTTTATTATGGTGTAACATTCTAAATAACTGAAAATTGAGATTAGAGTTTTAACTTAAAATGAGTAGATATATACAATACCTGGGTAAAGTCTTCATCTAAACAAAAAAAATATTACAGATTAATACATCTTCAAAGTATTTACGCTGTTACTGAATTTTTCTACTACTGAATGATACCAACTTGGTGGATATCCCTATTAAGTGTAACAATTATGATGAGGCATTTATTATTTAATAGAAATAAAATAATAACTGGTCGAGGTGATTTTATGGTAAAAGAAACAAATGTTTGATTATGGCGTTTTCACCACAATAGTAAATGGTGGTTGAAAACAGTTCTCAAAATATAAAATTTTATTTTTTATATTTTTTGGATAGTCTGAAATTACTAGAAAACCATAAGTCTACCATTGTGCTACACAATCTGTATCTATAGGAGTGTTTGTTTGCAGTAAAAGTACAAATAAACTTATTTATATATAAATTTCGTACATTATTTTGTAAATAATCTTACCCATAATCTGTGGATCTTCCCGAAACAGATGGAGGTTTACGACTAGACATTGAAGACTGACTTTTTGATAATTTTACTGAATCTTTATTGACCTGCATCACTGTTTTATTATTAACGACAGTTTGACTTTTATCTGTTGTCTCAATTTCACTAATATCTTTCTCTTCAAATTCATCTGAATAATGAATCTCATCATCATTATTATGTGACTCATTTTTATCATTATCTGACTCAGATTCCTCATACACACAAGTTTCTACGCATATGTTGGGTGGTCGTTTAACAGCGTCAACTATACAACCCATTCCGGACAGTTCTTTTGAGAGCTCATCTATCTCGTTATTATTCTCCTCCTGATAAAATTGTTTACATTTCATTTTGTTAGAATCCCCGGATGAGAAGTCCCTGTCTTTATAACGATTTATTGTTTCTACGTTGCTCTCGCCTAGTGACATTGTGTAAGCGTGCCGCTAAATCTAATATACCAGACAGCAGCTAAAATATAGAATTAAAACTGTGCATTATTTTGTAAATATCTTTGTGTTCATATTAAATAAAAGAATTTAAGTACTATAATCTAAACTTTCTTAGTATTTTTATGTAATATTAAAAGCATTATCAAGTGACAACATTTACAAAAATATTCGTTTTTACTCACTAATCTTTCGTCGAAAGTTTTGTATGAAATTATTTTATTTTCTAATACTCGTCAATAATTACTACTGCGCAAAGTAGTATTAAATTAAAATTATCAAAGCGTAAATACGAAACTACCAACAAAAACTACAAACAGTCAAAATATAAGAATATTTTTTTATATTATGTCATTATTTTTGTTTTTAGAATCTTACAATTTATAAATTCACTTCACTCAAAATTGTCAGGCTTTTATTTAAAACACTTAAAATCCTCTTCATAAAAATGTAATCGGATAGTTATATTATTGAACAAATATAAAATTAATGATAAAAAAATCAATATCAAACATAACAACAACCAAACAAATATCGCGCCATTTGGTCATTGACCGCTGTCATTCTCATTCAGTAATTTCTGTTTCAGACCATACTATTTTATTTTATATTAAAAAAGTATACCCATTACAAATATTTAATTTTAAATATTATATTATATTAGTTCAATACTTTGTATTTACTAAAATATTAAAATGTTACTGTTGTTGTAAGTTGAAATATCGAATAACATTTTGTGTGTCAAAGTCAATTTTCCCTAAAAAGGGGGAATATTTATCATTAACAACATTCAAGTTGTACAATTATTATAATCAGATTTCTGAAGTTCCATAATGTACGCTACTTTACACGCATAATAGAATGAATGAGTAAATTAATTATTTACTAAAATTTTGTGAGAATAGTAATTTGGACATAACGAAAAGTATTGTACTATTCTTTATTTTGATAAATAATTTTTAATACAATACTAAATTTATTCAAAACTTTTATATTTATTTATTATTTACGTTCTTTGTAAACGATGGTTCGCCCAGCTGGTTCTTTTGTCATTATTGACAAATTTGACAATTAATTCATGAAGTCATTCACGAGCGAGGCATTCATAACGTAGAACTGAGAGACAATATCTTTGAATGGGTAGAAAAAATTTACAGAGTGAAATAATGATTTCTCGTTAAAATTCACGTTAATAATTTATTAAACGTTAAAACTTCAATATGGTTACTATAATAAAGAATCAGTTACTGAAACATCTATCGAGGTATGCTTTTCGTCTTATATTTATATATAACAATGATAAAACAAGTACTAATTTAATAAAATAACAATGTATCCAAATTGTTTGTTTAGAAACATACATATTTAAATCCTACGTCTCAATCTTTATTTACTCTCAATCAATGCGCATTTGTAAAATTTCTGTATATTTTCGTTTTAAAATTAGTTTGTTTTTGAAAAATCTTATAAGAATAAAAAATTTATTTATCATAGTTTAGAGTCAGGCTCCGCATAGTCATGACGGTAAAAACGATTAAGTTTTGACATAAATTTACGAACTAATGTAATGTAATAAAAATACAATTTTATTTATAGGTACACAAAAAATTTATCACCAGAGCAGATCTCCCTCTCGGCTCTCCGAGGGTCCGGTGAGCTGCAAGACCTGACCCTAGACGAGGATCTCTTAACTGATCTCCTGGAACTGCCTGGCTGGGTTCGGTTGACCTCGGCAAAATGCAACCGAGCCTCATTCAGGATACAATGGACCAAACTTAAAACAGTTCCTATTGTCTTGGTAAGGATTGCATGGTCTATTTTTATAATGTAACTCGGCAAACCGGCAATTTTTGACCTACTAAACTTGCACAAATAATTTCATAGAAATCGGTCAAACCATTTTGAGGAGTTTGGTAACGACTGAATCATAATTTTTATATATTAGCGAATATGTTTTTTTTTTGTCTGGTCCTCTACCCAAAGTCTGGATCTCTTTTACCTATAAGACTGCCTTTGTACATCCTCCTCTAATTGTACTACTTTTGTTTTTGTAGCTTTTATTGGTGTACAACAAAAAGTTTTATTATTGTATCTACTAATGATCACACTGTATTATCTGATAAATATTCTTAGCAAAAAATGAGTGTGAGGGAAATACTATATCATATTCTTATCTCCAATGTTCTTAAGAATATTCCTGGCTACCTACCTCAAATAACAATGAATGTTGCAAAGCGCATAATTCGAGAATGGCTCGACCAATTCAACTAATTTATATGTGTATTTTAAGTGTGTTCCTAAAGGCCCACGGAAGGTTTTAATACTAAAAAAAAAAACAAAAAATTACTATTAACTTTTGATAGAACAAAGTTCGTACGGGCAGCTAGTCAAAAATATTTTCATGGCAACAATTGTATAAATAAATCTTTGAATATAGGGTACCATTTAAGTTGTTATCTATGACATAGTTAAAAATATATTCTTTCAAGAAAGAGGTCTTGAACAATTAACAGTAATTTAGACCGTGCACTGTTGACTCCGTCATATTTTCAACAAGATGATTCACGAAAGTTGTAACTATAGAACATAAATAACACTTATCACTTCCTAAGTGATGATAAGTTTCACTTTCATTATTTACATACAGAAGATTCTCTTAATAATAAATTTACAATAGCAGCCAAGTGTTACTTACCATACTCAATTTAAAGTCCATATCAGTATAATATTTTACAATATGTATTTTTTAACATGAAGTTTATAAGCTTTTCATATTATTTTTATTTTTCATACACGTTATAATTTTTTTTTTTTTTTTTTTGTTATAACATATTGTCATACCAACCATAATTATGTATATTATGGTTTTAAAAATATTGAAAACTTATTGTGTGTGTAATTTGTGTGTATCACGGAATGGTTCCCAGACTTATCCTCCCAAATGTTTTATTTTTATTTATTTATTTAACACTTTATTGTACACCAAACAAATAAAATAAGCAAGCAACATTAGCAATAATTTGTAGAAAAAAAAAATATATATATTTTAGTACTATTCCTTCCCAATATTTTAGTACTATTAATTTTCATGCATGGCGCGGTATTTAAAATTACATATTATAGCAAGCTAAAATAAATGGACAGACAAATAGTAGACTCTTGAGAGTACTTTAATTATTTATTAAGTAAGTTGTTGGCTTTTTTATTGAGAAAATTGTATTTATAATTTACGTACATATAAGTTTGTCTCAAATAAATGGACAGACATATAGTAATATAGTTATGGAGCAATAGAATAAATTGACCCACTATGGATATGAAAACATGCCATTTAACAATTCAAAACATATGAAAAGACAATAGGTGATTATAAATCATTACAAGGCAACATTGACTGCTGACTGCAACAGCATGCACATTACATTGCTTACTTGTAACAATAAATTAGTTTAAATGTTAAAAAAGAAGGAAAAACTATTTTTTAATATGCAACATAGGTATGTAAATTAAGACCTTATCAATATTAGTGATAAGGTTACCTTTGCACTTTTTTTAAATTATAATTTGTTATTTACCTTATTTTATTTATTATTTTTCCTTATATAAATTGAGGGAATTCGCCTATTTTTAAAAATTGAAATATTAACTTATTATTTCTTTTTGCTTAACTAGTTTTTTATCGATCAATGTTCGTAACGATTGTGAAGGTTGAAACACATTTTGTACGTATGATAATTAGGTACCTAATAAACAAGGATATTAGCAGAATATAGCAAATATAAAAAAAAAAAAAAACAATTCTAAATATAGTAAGTGACTAGAGAGGTGGTTGCTACAGAGGATATCTTGTAACCCACAAAGGTTGGCTTTCTTCGTTTAAATAAGACATATTTCGTAACTTAAAACCAAAATTACAACATACTCAACAATACATGTACTTGTACTGAACTTTCGCTTCAGTCTATTGAAATCCACAGCGTGACATAGGCCTCCCCAAGTTCGCGCCAGACTGGGTTGCCGTAATCCTTATCCAATCTCCACCAGCGATCCTACATACTGAACTTTATTAGCTTATAAACTGTAGGTTAAGTTGATTTTCCATATAGCGGCTTAATACACCACGCTGCTTCACTGTAGGTTCACGGATACCCTACCGTGAGTATTGATCGCTATCAGGTGTCGTATGATAACAATCGGGGCTATAATAACAAATAACTCTCTCAAGCGGGTATCAAATGGTCGACGTTAAAGCGAGTAGGTATTCGTAATTCTACCCCGGAACTGTTGACATAAACTTGCAATAATTTGCAATTTGCGGCTTCTAGGAAAATACATTTTTTTTTGTTTCGCAGGGGAGGGGTAGATATAATGTCGAAGTTGAAACTTTTAGACAAATATAGTATTTAAATTCTAGTAGACCTAGTAGTATTAGCACTGATTTGTTTTGGATCTTTGATCAAACGGGCATCATAACGATGTAAATAAAACACACTACTTATACAAGCAAAAAATTATGCACATTACTTAATACATACGGGTACTTTACAAAAACATTTCCGTGCTCGCATAATTTGGCATTTTTCACGGTCACGTATTGATCACGTATGTCGCTTCGTTTTTCAATCTACCTACAAGAAATTAAGGAGGATATGTATGTTTTTAGTACACCTTTCTACTAACTGAGCATTCAGCATAGGCCTTCTTCAGATTTCTAATAGAAACCATCGTATGGCTCTAAAACTCAGTGTCTCGAATTAACGTTAATTAAGATCGGTTTTTTTAGAGGCACTTACTTATTCTGAAAAAAAAAAGCTTTTGGAATAATTAGGAGTGCAATAAAAATAACAAATGTTTTATTATACAACACGTTGTATACTGTGGAATTTAGAACAGTTTAAAAAATAAACAAAATTATTACTGAAATTATATTTCATTAAAATTATAAAATGTTTGTCCATATACATTCGCAAATACGACGGAGGGTCATTGCATAGCGCGACGAGATGTGACAATAGGAATATGTTTTTTATATCTTCAAAATAAAAGAAAAACAAATTATTTATCTGTATGCTATTTTAATCACAAAATCATTTATGACGGGATGGTCTAGCTTTTGTGTTGTAATATTAGTTAGTGTTCAGTGAAAGTGTTACTGACAAAGTGGGAGGGAGTGGTCCATTTTATGGATCAAATAACACAAGATCATTGCATAGTAAAATAAAATCGCTTCCCGCCATCTGTATGCTTAGATCTTTAAAACTACGTAACGGATTTGAATGCGGTTTTCTTTAGTAAATAAAGTGATTCCAGAGGAAGGTTGATTAAGTGCCATGTAGCCGGTAATCGTGCCAACAACTATTCTGATGTCCAGGCGGTTAAGACTGAGCAGAGGGCACGATAGGTGCGGTGATACTTCCGTGAGTATCATTTTGGACTGTCTACAGCCGGTTTGGTTTGCCCAAAGGGCATTGCACGTGTGCGTTGCCTTACCCACGAGCGCAGTTGTCCAAATGGTAGCGGCATGCATTAGGATGGTAGGGCCGGCAACCTTTGTTTTGGACCCCTGTCTTGTAAGCTCGTTGGCGGCATCGTTTCCGTGTGATCCACCATGTTCTTTTATCCACTGGAGGATTACCTCATTATGTGAGGCCAATACTTCCAGGGTTTGGTGACATTCGTATATAAGACTAGAGTTAGTCGAATTGCTCCCTAATGCTTTGAGTACAGCCATGCTGTCCGATAGAATACGGATTTTGCAATCCCTAATGCGTTTTGACAGGACGGCGGTGGCTGCGTGGGTTATAGCAACACACTCACATTGGAAGATGGAGCTGTGTTGGCCCAGCGTTAGTGATAAATTGATATTAAGGTCTTGTGAGTACACTCCGGCACCGGTGCCAGGCCCCATTTTGGAGTCATGAATTGTAAAATGTATAAACGCCTGTTTCTTTTGGTCGCGCCTAACTTGAGAATGGCTTTACTGGTGTAATTCATCTTGTTTTTCATGTTTTTAACTGATTTCGAAAAATGAGTAGGTTTCTCAATTTGACCGTATAGGTATATTTTTTATGTGTTCGCGGCTAACTTCGTCGTTTATGAACCGATTTTGATAATTCTTTTTAACCGACTTCCAAAAAAGGAGGAGGTTCTCAATTCGACTGTATTTTTTATGTATGTTACTTCAGAACTTTTGAGTGGGTGGAGCGATTTCGACAAATTTTCTTTTAATCGACAGGTGGTGTGTTCCATTTGGTCCCATTTAAATTTATTTGAGATCTAACAATAACTTTTCGAGTTATATCTAATAATGCGTTTTAACTTGACGCTTTTTTCGTCGATCTACGTTGTATTATAACATAATACAACGCATAACTTTCTGCTGGATGTACCGATTTTGATAATTATTTTTTTGTTGGAAAATAGATATACCTATTTTGGTACCATGATAAGGAAACCAGGATCTGATGATGGGATCCCAGAGAAATCGAGGGAAACTCTCGAAAATCCGCAATAACTTTTTACTGGGTGTTTCGATTTTGATAATTTTTAATTTAATCGAAAGCTGATGTTTATCATATTGTGGTCACATATAAATTTAATCGAGATCTGATAACTACTTTTTTTTTTTTTTTTTTATGACACTAGGTCGGCAAACAAGCGTACGGCTCACCTGATGGTAAGCGATCACCGTAGCTTATAGACACCTGCAACACCAGAAGCATCGCAAGCGCGTTGCCGACCCATTCCCCAATCCCCCCCAGGAGCTCTGGTCACCTTACTCACCAACAGGAACACAATACTGCTTGAAAACAGTATTATTTTGCTGTGATCTTCTGTAAGGTCGAGGTACTACCCCAGTCGGGCTGCTCCATATTTTGAGCAAGAAATTCCTGCTGTGCCCTACCTCAGTTAAAGTTTTTGAGTAATCTTTGATAACGCGTAGTTACTTGACTATTTTTTCGTCGATCTACGTTACTCGTCGATGTAATTGAAGTCGGTTTTTTTCGTTTGCGAACAAACACAATTATTACGTCTACTTACGTTGTATTGTCGATGTAATTGAAGTCACCTTTTTTTCGTTTGCTAGCAAACATAATTATCTTATACCTTGAAGAAGATTTTAAATCAATAAAAAATTAAGGAAATCGTAAAATCAGATTTAACGATTATTAAAACTTCATATATTTAGCTAGATCATCAATCCATCCATCGGCCATCGAATGAGCTAGATTATCATAATTACAGTCTAGATAATTTTAGTGTTTGCAAAATACTGCTGGATTACAGTACGATGTAATACGTTCTTATCTTAATATTTCATTTAACCGCATTTGTATTGCGGTATATGTAAACTATATTCTGATTAGATAAAGAGGTTGCTTATTCAAACGATCAAAATTTATATTAATTTTTATATTGATATCATTTGATATCAGATGAGTAATGGCAACTAAATAGTTTAAACACATGACTATTTACTTTCACGTTTTCCTTTTAAATATAGAATTCAAACTTTTTTAAATATGAAATATTTATTTATTTATTTTGTTCAAACACAAACTACTTAAATTATATTTTTTTTTTCGTTAAAGTTAGGAAGAAACTTTACTCTTGAGTTAAAGCAGGCTATAAAAAGTCTAATATAAATAGGCTAAAAAGACGTATATGAAACTTTGAATAGTTACGGGTCTCTGTAAAGAACTCACTATAGACGGCGCCACGGTTCGCTTAAACCGAAAGTAAAAATCATCATATCAAAAATTTCGCTCTGGCGGGTACATCGTTCCATAGCTTAATTGGCTAGAGCGCCGACACGGTCAGTCGGAGACGCGGGTTCGAATCCCGCTGGAGCGGTCAATTTTTGATATGATATTCAAAAATGTTTAGAATTCCTAATGTGTGGGTAACACAAAAATAAAATCGTACATATTAAAAAGACGTAGATAAAATCGTAAAGATTGTTTAATACAACAAACACTTTCAGTTGTACTTCTATGTACTAGTTGTGTTGTTAATCAAATCGGATCGGATCGTCGGATCTGATCGGTTGATTGCTTCTTCCCGAGGGTTATTGTAAATAAACGCATAACATTCGAAGATCTGTACTTGTAGAGAAAGATCCCAGGCCCTTCTAATTTTATGATGGACTAAATATATACAATACAGTAGTATTAGTGAGTACAGTGAACGTATACATACCCGCTAGCTGAGTCGGACTCCCAATTCTCAGATATCAGCTGCTAAAAGTACGTGTTGGGGACTCGGAAACACATACAATAGACAAACACGAACACGCAGCAAACACCTGCAAACACAAATATTTCTTGAGCAAGGATTGCATTAGCAAATACCAGCCTGAAAGTCAGAGCTGGGACTATGTCGTCATTTGATCAGTTAATTAGACTTTACTGCATAATAGAATTAATGACATTTTTCATTGAGGTTGGTCAGAGCAGGAATTATGCTGCTCAAAATCTAAAGCCAGTATGGGAACCTTTTTTTATTATATCATGGGGTTACTCTTGACCCCCGTCTAGCTCTAGAGAAGAGACGAGGTCGAAGATGGTGGGAGCTCGCCCAGAAGAAGCCTGTTCATTCGCGCTTTAAACATGTTCGGGTTGTATGAATTCGGAACTACAGACGCTGGCAGGGATTTCCACTCCTTGGCCGTGCGCATTAAAAAAGATGATTTGAAGCGCTTTGTACGTATGAAGGATATATCGATCAGGTAGGCACGAAAGCCTGCGGTGTACGTCTGTTAGTCCGATGCAAGAAAGGAGATGGGGGACCTTACAGATTTTATAGAAGATAAATAACATCTCAAGTATTGGTGAGTTCCTGCGGTAATTAAGGTGACCAGAGTCCCTGGGAGTCAGAGGTAGGATTGGCAACTCGCTTGCGATACGTCCGGTCACTGGTGTTGCAGGCTTCAATAGGTTTCGGTATGCGCTTGACATCAGGTGGCACGTACGCTTGTTTGCCACCCTAGTCGTATTAAAAATAAATATTATTTAGTCATTATTTCTTTACTTCTAATTTACTATAAGTATGTGACATGTAATGTGACACAAAAGACGGGATTAACGCTAATTAGTGTTAAGTACCTGCCAACCTTAGCTACTGGTACGTACCTACTGCACATGACATTTCTAAGGTGAAAAAAGGTTAAGTATAAAGCGTAACAGAATTATGTCGTATGGCTTACTTCAAGCGGTCAATTTGAATACGCGTTCTAATTTAATATTATTTAATTGGTTATGGGGCGTGGCGCGGCTATAAGAAAATGTGTGTGTGCGTGCTATTCACACACGGCAGAAATAAAACGTTTGAAAAGTCATAGGAAGGTAGCGTTGCGATTGATTTGTGTGAAAAAGGTCATAAGCGCTATCAAAAATGCATCGCTTACTCTCAATATTATTCTCTCCTATACATTTATGTGTTTCTTTCTTCGTGACGCATCTTTCGTTTCATCGAGTTTCAAATCACAACGATTATAAAAAAGTTCCACTTCAACAACATCTTAAAAATATTTAAAATATTCTATATTTTATACGCTGCCAAATACATGTATTTGATATACGTATGTTTATTGATTTACTAATTTGTGTATATAGGTGAATAGATCGTGCTTGCGTGCCTAGCATATGAAATTAGAGAGAGGCGTGGTAATAATTAACTTTTGAACGAATATCGAAGAACAAATTGCAGTTACATTGTTATTGTACTTGTACCCGTGGCTGTGTCCTCGTTGAACTTTAATTAAGCCTACAATTGGGGTAGGGCACACTTGGTAATATCCTGCTTAAAACCTCGACCTTACAGAAGATCACAGCTAAATAATACTGCTTTCCAGCAGTGTTGTGTTCCTGTTGGTGAGTAAGGTGACTGGAGCTCCTTTGGGGTCGACAACGCGCTTGCAATGGTTCTAGTGTTGCAGGCGTCTATAAGCTACGGTATCCCCTTGCCATCAGGTGGGCCGTACTCTTGTTTACAAAATAAGAAGTATAGAATTTGACCTGTTATTCTTATAAATATAAACAATATAGATATGTTCACTAAAAGCTTCTAATTAAATCAGGCATAAAATATAACTGTAATCGAAATAAATTATAAATTATTCCAACGTTAATTTTAATAAAGATCAGAATGAAGGTTGTTTAAAATTGTTGTATTTTGGAATGATAGATTTAATTAAATGTATTTTATTTTACTTTACATTTGCGTATTATAAAAGTTCTTATATAATGAATGAGTATTTTAATTATATAAATTTAAAATATAATTTTATTTCTAGAGAAATGTTTAGCACAATTTGAAAAGGAAATATGAAGATATGTATGTATTTGAGTCGAATGTTACATATTTCTAAACCGATTTTTCCTATATAGTTGGTAACTGTACATATACTTTTCTCAAGTCGGTCAAAAAGAAAAGAGTCATGAATTTCGGTTAGTCGCAGGGCATCGGTCCGTTAGTAAAAATGAAATCTCATTTAGAATTCAAAACAGGCGTTGCAGATATAATATTCAAAGAATTGCCGCCTCATTGCCACTCCAATGAATTTGAGGACTGACGAAAAGTGTACAGAACCAAATGTTTGAATTATGTATTAAATTATAGACGCTTCGTCGATTACATCGGCCTTGATCTTACTTTACCGGCGCTTATTCGCAATCCGAGTCTTTGTTGATTTCTCGCTTGAATTAGCATCGCCAAAAATAATCTTACTGATATTAATATAAATGCGAAACTTTCAGACGGTTGTTTAGTGCTCAATCGCGCCAGAATAGTTGAACGGATTTGGATACATTTTGATATATACATCTGTAAACCCAGAATGGAGATTATTAAATAATCGTCTTACTCGTCGGACTCCAGTTGGAGGTGAATGTTCGTGGGTCCAGAAACATGCAACACATTCAAAAAATCGAGACCACAACAATTGTTTGTTTTGATTAATACAAAAGTCTTTGTGGTCTATACAAACGTATGTATGGTCCACACAAACATCCGTATGGTCCATAGATTCGTCTGATTAGTTGCGTCGTATGGTCCAAACCGTGTATGTTACCAGATCAATCAGTCGCAGTGACCATTCCGCCAACATGTCGTTGATATAAAATAAAATAAAGACTGCCTAATTTTTACTCTACATTCCATCATGATTGGTAGTTATACGGGCTAAACCGCGAAGCTGGCTGATGGCAGCTAGACATATTTAGATATTACGTATCGCCTATCATCAACGTGTTTTGTAACTTGACTTATTATCGTAGGATTTTATAAAACGAGACAAAAGTTTTAACGACCGTTAATTAGTACTAGAATTTAATTATGAAAGTTTATACGTTTTATTTAAAACTATTTAGAATCTTTTTAAATAACCCTTTTAAAATCTTAATAGCCGAGTTAAAATGGATATATGATCTAAGTCTGACGCAGCCCGACTGAGGAAATGCCTCATGAAAGGTCACAACTAAATAATACTGCTTACTGCTCTCAAGTTTTCTACTTTGTGTTGAATTCCTGTGGAGAGTAAATAAGTAAGAGCACCTGGGGGACGTGCTGCTGTTGGCAGCGGAGGTAGGGTTGACGCTTGTGTCGCTTCTGGTGCAGCAGGCGTCCATAGGCCAAAGTAATCGCTTACCATTACGCAGACTGTACAAACAAGCATTCTTCACTAGTATCTAGTAAATTAAAAAAATTTAATATTTTTCAGTACCTATTATATTTAGAATTGAACCATCTTCAAAGAAAAGGAGGATGTTCCCATTTTTTTTATGTGTGTTACCTTACTTTTCACTGGGTATATCGGTCTTTTTGTATTCGAAAGCAGGTGCTTTTCATATGTTTACATTTATATTTCAGCTAGACTTGATCTTGGTTTATCCCTATCAATGCATATTTAAATGTATTTAATTAAATTCGTCTATATTGATGATGACATTTGATTACTTGTCCTGAAATCATTTATTTCTGAAATTGTACTAGAAATGCCGCTTTGAAAGGTCTAAGTAAAGGACGAGCAAGGTTCTCCCGTGACCATGGTTGCTGTAAAGTATCCGAAACGTCGGCCATTTAAAAAACTTAATAAACCGCTATAAAATCCGAAAAAGTCGTTTCATTATAAGGTCTAAGCAAAGTTAAAATTTCACAACCTATTTTATTAAACTCCGTAAACTTACTGGAAAGTTTCTTAAGAAATAAATATTTCTTCACGTTTTTAATTTCGTACCGATTGTACTGAAATATAATGAAGTTTTATTTCTTTTTGTCGTATGTTTTTGTGTATTGTTCTGCAACGAGAAAATGTTTCGATGTTTTATTCAAACGCGCTGTTTGTCAGAAAATAAAAAGGAAGCTAAAACCGTTTCGTAACTTTATAAAATAAATGAGCGAGCTTGTTAAGATAATAATGTAACATTATTAAAAAAATCCTTTTTAACGTGGTTAATAACACGAAATGTTTTGAAGGGTTAACAATATTAATACTTATTTTAATTTATTTTCCATACATCCTTGATTAGTCTTGCGTAGTTGGCATACACACGCGTTTGTGCGTGCTTGCGTACGTGTAAAGTTTGAAACACTACACTTGAACCGTCGTCACTGTTACATTAAGTTAAAATTGTAATAATAATTGTTTCAGAATCTAGACGAAGTTCACATAGCTCTTGAAGTATGTGCGGAGCCCCGAACGATGAACCCGAGTGCGGCGGGTGCTATGCCCATACCAGGAAAATATAGCTACATACATAAGGTTAAAAAGTATACACAATATATAGTCCTTTATTCTCATTAAAATTTTACAATACAAAATTCCTTTATTAATTATATTATAGATATACTCGTATTTTATCTTTTATCATGAGGTGTGTTTTATTTTTAATAGAATATGTGACAGAAAATAGTAAAAGTTAATTAATTAAAATAATAAAAAGTATTTGGTGAGCAAATCGCTGTCCATAGCTGTGACACTCTTTAAAACCTGTTTGAATTATTTGATTGCAAATATAATTAGCTAATATTTTTATTTATAATTCATTGAATATAACATGCTGCACATTAATATACTGACAAAATATAATAATAGAGTTCTTGAAAATAATAAAAAATGTACCATTTTCACAAATTTTAATATATGATAAAATTAAGAGATAGGGTATAGCAGAAAATATATTGATCAAAATTTAGAGTAGTCCGATGGAGGACGTACTCAAGTATAGCTAGATTCTGTGGTGAGAAAGGTAGCCGGGGTACTGGGGTGGGGTCGAAAATGCACATGAAATGCTTCTGGAGTTTCAGGCGTCATCAGGTGGACCGTACCCTTGTACAAATCTGGAACTTAACATTTATCCTGCTATGACTTTGTCTAACAGGTTATAGATGGAATATCAGTGGCTGTGAATCAAGTGCAAATAGAGTTCAAATGTGATGCTTTCACCAGTAGTGTTCAGGTAAACTTAATTTATTGTTTTTAAACTAGATGGCGCTGTAACATAGCAAACTAACAATACACTTTATTGTACACCAAAATAGAAATAGTATATATCAGGTTGATTTTAATGAAGTATCATAAGGCTTCGCTGTGTGGCTACGGTAGTAAATAATATAGCCACCCCCTCTCTTCCCGTGGGTGTCGTAAGAGGCGACTAAGAGATAACAGAGTTCCACTACGACCTTGGAAATTAAAAAGCCGACCGACGGCGGGATGACCATCCAACTGCTGACTTTGAAATACACAGGCCGAAGACGGGCAGCAGCGTCTTCGATGCGACAAAGCCAGCCCTGCGGTCACCAACCCGCCTGCCCAGCGTGGTGACTATAAGCAACACACACGAGTTCACACCGTTTTTGGCGCGAACTTGTGGGGGCCTATGTCCAGCAGTGAACTGCGATAGGCTGAAGTAAATGATGATGATGAGGTTGATTTTAATATCATAATTTAATTTATCAATATTATATATCATATTATATTCTATTATCATATTTATAAGTATCATAAGGTACAAAGGGCGGCCTTATCACTGAAAAGCGATCTCTTCCATACATATCTCTAGGGGCAGAGGAGATGGTTTTGTGTCGGTGTAGGTGTACAAATTGTGATATACCATTTAAAGTGAGACATAAACGTGTAAATATACTAACATATACATATTAATACATACATACGCTATATTATTTTGTTTACTTTTTATTCTCTACATACTATTATTTTTTAATTGATAATTTAAATAAAAGTAACAATAACCGTACTCTAAATAGGCATTGGCGAAATCATCTGTGCTTTAGAATAATTAAAAGTGAAACGGATCTTAAAGCCCTACTTACGTAATAACTAACTTGATGAGCAATCCGTGTAACTCGAACTTTAGATATATATGTATCCTTAAATCTATAGATCGCGAGGGTGACGGTGGAATCTAGGACACCGGAAGGCAGGAAGGGTGACCTAAGACTGACTAGAATCAAATCACCTGATACAGGGCAACTGCTTATATTTAAGGTAATATTCATTAATTATATTTAAAAATGCTGTGTGGTTACGGCAGTAAAGAGCCGTACCTCTTCCCGTGGGTGTCGTAAGAGACGACTAAGGGATAACACAGTTCCACTACCACCTTGGAACTTAAAAAGCCGACCGATGGCGGGATAACCATCCAACTGCTGGCTTTGAAATCACAGACCGAAGACGGGCAGCAGCGTCTTCGGTGCGACAAAGCCAGCCCTGCGGTCATCAACCCGCCTGCCCAGCGTTGTGACTATGGGCAACACACATGAGTTCACGCCATTTTTAGAGCCCTATGTCCAGCAGGGGACTGCGATAGGCTTAAGTGAAGTGATATTTAAATATATGTATTTTGATTATGATAATGAAATTCGCGTAAACTTTAGATAAACTTGTTATTTTTATAGGAATTAGAGTGGCAAAACGCTCGTATAGAGGCAAAAGCTCACGGCGTCGCTGCGGCCAACCTTCCTCCTCTACGGTTGCTTCTGGGGAACACGCATTGTCGGATAGTTATTAAGAAAAGACTGTCAGGTTTGTTCGGTATTTTAGTGCAATACATACTAAAGAGGCTGTTGGATTTTCTACTATTTTTTTTTAATTATTAAATGATTTAATTATATTTTTTTTTGCCGAAAATTTCAGATTTATATTCTTAATTAATATATCTAAATCATTTTAAAAATGTATAAAATAACGTTTGTTTAATTATCCTGATTTTAATTTGTAAACATTTATTTTAAAATGTGGCGCCACAGAACGTATGAATTATATCAATTTTTTTACTTCTATTTTTAAAGGACAACTAATCACTAATAAACTAATAAATATATCTAAAATAATAATAAATAAACCTAGTAGGATTTAATCATGTTTCGAGGGTCCAGAAACATACAATACTAAATCACAAAGACCCAGGCCACATCAAACATCTGTATGGCTATATCAAACATCTGTATGGCCATATCAAACATCTGTATGGCTATATCAAACATCTGTATGGCTACATCAAACATCTGTATGGCCAATACAAATGTATGCCATGGGGACCTTACCCGCAACCACCAGCGCAACAGCCGCAATCCAGCGCTGTGACGGTTGCGCTAACACGTTGCCTCCCCCCCCCCCCAGACTGCGCAGTCCTGGGCTCGCGGCTGGTGCTGCGGCCGGAGCCGCTGGCGTGGGCGCTGACGGACGGCCAGCTGCGCGCCGCGCTCGCCTGCGCCGCCGCGCTGGCCGGGCCCGTCAAGCGCGCCACCGACCACGCCACGCGCACCAAGGCCGCGCACAAGGTGCGACACTACTCCTTGTACGACTCTACCGCTGCCCTCACTCACGCACACATGCACACGACACGCGCGCACGCATGTACGCACTCACGCACACGCGCCCGCTCCCGCGCACGCACGCACACGCGCACGTTCCCGCGTACGCACGCACGCAATCAATTACAATAATTACATCTGTGCCTAGTATTTTACTATATATTAATATATCAATGGGCTCTATTTTTTGTAATAATAAAATAAAAAAAAACGCATCAAAGTAATTAATTCGCATCGGTCTGTACATGCACAGCCGTTTTGTGTCTACAGAGTACGACACTTCAAATAAATTAAGATGATTTATAGAAATTAATATTAATAATGTTTAAATTAATAAATTCTCTGTCTTAACTTTTTTATGTTAATATATTTTTTGGGTTACAGATCGAAGAGCCCCGTGAACAGATCCAGAGCCGTTCAGCGTCAGGGGACAAAGACATAATCGCTCGCATGTTCGCTCGTCACGACGTCCGTGAAACTTCCTATCACCTGCTGGCGCCCCGGATCGACCTGCATTTATGCGACGACCCTGGATGTAAGAATCATTTTAAGAATATTGTTCGTCACATGAAAAATGTTAGATCAAGTTATTGCTTTTTTTTTAGGTTTGGATGTTATTACGCGTAGTTTTTTCCAATTCTTCTCTGCAGAATCTATATTCCGAATCGGTGGCAGCTTAAATTTAATATATAATTAATTAATTAATTAATTAAAACGAGCATAATATTATTTGTAAAAAGACGATTTAAAAGTGCTCTTAAGCATATTTGAATAGAGTAATTTTTGATTAAACAGGCTTTCAACAACATTCGAAATTCAAATATCGTCTAAATTAAGCATACTCTTTGCTTTATCGACATTAATGTTGGTCACAATTTAAAAGCACATTTTAATCAAGAATCGCTTTTTTACCAACTATTTTTATTATTTTTTTATTCTCCGATTCGTTTTGTTTAGAAATATTTAGGAAATAATATTACGAAAGAAAAGGAGATAACTTTAAGACAAAACTAGCTAAAATATGTTTTGTCTTATTGGTTCGAAATTTAATGTAGAAAAAGAATTTATATAGTAAATCAACAGATAAAAAAAGAATACTAATTGCGAAATTAAAAATAAACACTTTTGTTTGTATACATTTTTTATTTTTTTTATTTTTTTTATAAAGTGGGTAGGTCAGAGATGCCTCAACTCGCGAACGGGGGAGCGTTGCAAGTGACACTCGTCAGCATGCAAGCAGACTTGTTTCCCTACCACAAGGCTTCTACTGACAGGCGCCATTGGAGGGGATATAGGTATGGATGATAGACATCAATTAATCAATATGAATAAAAATTAAAATAATATATAGATAATTAATGTTTTTTTTGTAACTTATAACTTTCCATAATAATACAATACAATACAAATATACTTTATTTTACCACCAGAAACAATACACACTTCATATAATCAGACTTGGTAAGACATATTTTAAATTGCTTGAAATTTTTTCCAATCAGAGTTGTGGATAGACAAATAAAAAACCATTTGAACATCATATAATATGTAAATTAATATTAAAAAAAAAAATATTTAAAGGGAAGCAGCTACCCCTCACAGTCTTTGGCTGTCACAAGCGTTGAATACTTTTTGTACCACCCTGCTGGAGCAATTTGAGACCAGGCCTATGACACCCAGTGCTAAGGTAATGATATTTTATACACTGTTCTTGCAAAAAAAAAAAAAATAGCGTTTATATAGTAAAAATCCTAAGTAAACATGTGCAGTGTAATTAAATTGTTTGGTAGTTGTTCTGGAAATAAATTTCTCAAAATCTGGAGCAATTACGCTTCAGCCTGTAATATCCCACTACTGGCCTCTAACCCCATGTAGGAGAAGGATCAAAGCTTAATCCACCACGCTGCTCCAATGCGGGTTGGTGGATATATTCCCTACTATAAGTAACGATCGCTATCAATTGTACATGATAACAACCGGGACCGACGGCTTAACGTGCTCTCCGAGGACCCACAAGGACTACACAAACACCCAGACCACGGCAACCACCTGTATGGCCAATACAAATGTTTGGCACGTGTGGGGATCGAACCCGCAACCGCCAGCGCAACCGGTACAATCCATGGCTGTAACCGTTGCGCCAACGCGGCAGCAATTACAGACAAGTAATACTGCTCTAAAGTAGTCTTGTCTTTATGTGGTAGCCAGAGATTATGGGAGGGGGTCGGTCGGTCGGCAACGCGCTTGCGATGCTTTCAGTGTTGCATATGCCGATAAATTAAGGTAACAGCTCACTAACAGGCGAGCGTTACACTAGCCTTAATCGTAAAAAAAAATGACAATTATTGGTACTAACAGAGTTTTGATCGCCCTGGTCTTAAAAGTGTTCATATTTTCAGATGAGTCAAAACGGGAAAGTAGAGGAACCTGCGGGAAACACCACTGCTTCCCACACTGCACCCACCACTCCCACTGCAACCCAAGGTACTGACACACGCTTAAAAAGACTTAGTACACGCACTGTTTCTACATTATTCAAAATTCTATCAAGATTGTTATCCCAATCGCAAAATCTATATATTTTTTTCAAAATTCTACCATGATTGTTTTCTCGACCGTATTGATCAATCTTCTTTGTGTACTCTCAGTACCACAAAACTCTGTCGAAATCATTCTACTGTACTGTTATTATTGCTAGCCATTAAACTTCTGTAGATAAATAGATAACAGATATACAGGAGAAATGTGTCATATCAAATTGATTGTAAAACTTAGTAGGTACGTTGTATAGAAGTATAATAAGCTACAACTTATCTTGCACATAAAATGCTATATACATCCATTTTTCACTTTTTAAGTATCCCTTTATTAGTTTGCTATTAATAAATAAAATATTTTTTAGTTTTATAAATTAATTTATTATAATATCCTTTAGCGTCACCCACCCGATCGAAAATACTCCAGCAATTCGGGAAGCTAATGACCACCTGCCTCGTTCTCAGGATAGATGATTTCACCGTTTACAAGGTAAAAATTTGCAGTGAATTATCATTTTTACTATATTCTCGTAATTTAGCCAGTCACGTTTCGTATAGCTAAGACACAGTGCAGGTCTATTGCTAAATAAGTTTTACTTTCGTCAAGTGGTCTAAAGTACACCCGTTTTTATTACTTATTTATTATTTGTTAAAATAGGTGACGACAGGCTCCAAGTCAAGAGAGGCACCTCGGCCTCTGGTGAGTGCTGAAAAGGCTAATCTTCCAGGAGACGCGGGTCTTTTACATGCTGAGCTGACGTTCTTTTACTACCCTGGAGATGTGTGCTTTCCTGGTAAGGAAACCTTCGATATCTTCTAATTTTTTAGGTCTAGTATTCATCGTTGGTAATTTGTGCCAATGTTTAGAACTAGGTTCCATGTCGCTTTTCTAAGACAGCTAGTAAATATCTCACTAAAACACTGAGGCGTAGGCCTCTTTTCCCACGTAGGAAGAGGATCAGAGCTTAATCCACCACGCTGCTCCAATACGGGTTGGCGGATATATTCCCTACTATAAGTAACGATCTCTATCAGTTGTACATGATAACAACCGGAACCGACGGCTTAAGGTGCTCGCCGAGGCACGGTGGGGAGACCCACAAAGACTAACAACGTTGAACATACTGTAAGAACTATAAAAAAATATAGATCCTAAATAATAAATTTTTCCCAGTAAATAAATAAATATACATTTATATTAAAAAACAAAAAAAAAACTTACTAACAGTATATAGGCTAAGTGTATATTGTAAGCAGAACATAAGTGTAAATATATGGTAACTAGGAAATAAGTGTACATATATGATAACTAGCAAATAAGTGTAGATATAGACATAGATAAGAAAATGAATAAAATGTTCAGAAATTATGAATGAACGAATAACGAGTGATCAAAGAGTACTTGTAAGGGAAGAAAAAAACCGTCAGCGTAGACCACGTCCTAGTTTTAATAGGCAGTCACAGGACTGTCGATCTGTAGTTTGTATGATAAATCGCCGTCGTATTAATATAATTATAATGCATGTTTAACAAAAGGCATAGGCATTTTGAGCCTGTGGATGTAAAATTTAAATTAAAAAAATAAATAAATAATTTTGACGACCCGCTGGCGCAACGGTTGACGCACTGGCTGTTGCGCCAGCGGTCGCGGGTTCGATTCCCGCTCACGACGGACATTTATATCGACCATATAGAGAGATATAGACCATATTGTATGTGTTTCCGGACCCCCAATACAGGAGAAAATCCTACTGGGGGATCCGTTGAGTGTGTAGCGTTTATTAAATTAAAAAAAAAAAAAAATCCCCAGTGCCGCCCCCCAAGCTGTACGTACAACTGAGTCCAGTGCGGGTGTCGGTGGACGTCCCGAGTGTGCTGTGGCTGGCGGCCTTCCTTCCTCATGTGGCTGAGGCTGCGGCCGACAATGCGCCCACTGACAGCTCCTCCACCTACATGGACGTGCGGGCTGAGGCCATCATGCCGAGGGTGAGGGCAAAAGTATAATCTAATAAATAAATAGGCTATAACATACACAAGACCGTCTGTTCCTACAGTAAGGAACTTAATTCTTGTGTTATAGGTAACATCTCACATCTCACTGTTACAGCTTTTTGAATCTGTACTGATTAGAAAACTGAAGTTCATTCATTTGTTGGAATGCACTCATTTCAAGAACTACTGATACATTTTTTTGCTGTTGAATATTTTATTTGTTGTGGAAGGATATATAATATTTTAGTACGTTTTTTCCTGACAATAACGCGGGTGGAACCGCGAAGCATAGCTAGTATACTATATACATAATTATGCTTGGTGACGGTTATTTTTGACAGTTGAGCAAGAATGGTTGATAAAGAATTGTTTGTTTATGTAACAACTAGTTGATATAGTGAACTTCGTACCGCCATTTTTTGTGATTTTTTTAAATACACACGTTCTCCTGACAATAATTGACACAAAAAACTCTCTCGGTTCTCTGATTTGGTTAAGTTATTAAGAAGTTAAGTACTTATATGCGTTTCAGTGATTCTTTTTTATTTACTAAAAATATTTTTAATTGAAACGCCTATTCCTAAAAGAGATATCTTCTTTCCTGAGATATTTTTATCATACCTATATTAATTTCATACCCACTTTATTTAAAATGAATTACATTTATAAATTAAATGTCATAGTAAATGTAAGTGATCAAATATTTGTTTTCTAGATTGTGCTAGAAGCTGGTCCGGAACATGTATCTCAACAACGAGACCGACCAAAGGAACTTCACATATGTACAGCGAGGGCAACGTTTACCAATGTACGAGAATCGCCAAGAACAAGTAAGTTAGCGAGCGAGAAAGCACTATCGGATGTCTCGCACCGCAGTTATAATCAATAGCATCTTTGCCCCATGGTTTCAACCGCTTTAATTTGAAGAAAAATCTTACTAAAATAATATATAGCCTTACTTTCCCTACTTACTTTCCTTACTACCCTATAGCCTTCACTTTTAATGGCTATGATAAATAAATAATCGCACAAAAAAAAAAAAACAATTCGAGTATTTCCTGAGATTAGCGCGTTCTAATAAACAAAAGAGCTTTTCAGCTTTATATTATTCGTATAGTTTGGACACAGTTGGAACGTTCCGCGTGATAAAAACTGCTCCATTGAGCATACAACTACTGTAATTATATTTGTATAGAGTGATAATTAAGAAATGTTTCAGATACACCGGGCACAAGGGCAGACCTAGCGTCAATAATATCAGCTATAAGGAGGTCAGCGCCGCCTCGGGGACAGTTCCCTTGCTCATCGGACGACCTCGACCCGCTACATGAGCAGTTTCTTTTACATGCTGATAGTAAGTAACTAACTTCTTTACTTCTTTACGCACGCTTGACTTGGGAGTAAGCTGGTTAATGCGTGACGGGAGCCATACGAAAAGTGTGATCGGGTGAGGCGAACGGAAGTGAAGAGGGAGATATAAGTTAGATGGAGCTAAAGAAGTTATACTTCAGTAGTGTGGGCGTACGGTCCACGTGATATTATGAACCTTGAAATAATTTTTTTTGTTACGCACACCCTCACTATAGACGGAGCCACAGTCGCTTAGACCGAATATAAAAATCATCATATCAAAAACTGGAACGGTTCCAGCGGGGATCGAACCTGCATCTCCGACTGACCGTGTCGGTGCTCTAGCCAATTAAGCTATGGAACGATGTACTCGCTAGATCGAAATTTCATCAAAGGTTTTCATTGTAATATGAAACTTTGAATAGTTACGGGTTTCTGTAAAGAACTAACGCCGTCTATGACGGCGCCACGGTTCGCTTAAATCGAAAATAAAATCATCATATCAAAAATTTATATTCATATTCCTTTCATTCATATAACGGATAGCCCTTTTCTGCAGAATAAAAATGACATTACTATCAGCCGCATTGCCCCATAGCAAAATGCCATAGGACATCATAATATGGAAGTAGCTGAAGTAAACTAATCTAGCTGTATTGACATTTGTTAATAACCTTATTTTTTTTACCGCGTACGCTGCAGAACTCAGTCTATCCGTCAGTTGACAAATATGGGGTCCCCACTGCAATTTTGAATCAATGGTAATTAAGTTTTGAATGCTTATCAATTTGTTTTACATTTAGAGCAAAAAATTGGATACAGTTAGTTTTTTTTACTATTGAGAAGTAAGTTATTCACACTAAACCAGTGCACCAGTTCAGAGAGAGCATTTTTTACATCGTCATAGTTGGTTTCTTGTCTACGTAATTTAAATATTAATGAAGTATCATCAGCAGACAATACAATCTCATGCTTCTTCTCTGCTAAATACGGTAGGTCGTTTATGTATATTAAAAACAAGAATGGACAAGAATTGAGCCTTGTGGGACCCCCATCTGTTTAAGAGACCCAGATGACTAGTACAATTTACTTCAACCCTCTGAGATCTATCACTAAGATAAGAACTCAGAAGTTTTAGTGCGGTATTTTTAATGCCATAGTGACTGAGTTTCCTGATTAATGTGTTATGATGAACACAGTCAAATGCCTTAGATAAATCACAAAATACACCTAAAGCATCACGCGGCTCCTCCCAAGCATTGACTATCGAAGTAAAAAGCTCGACACCGGCATCAGTTGTTGAGCGTCATTTAGTGAAATCGAACTGCTTGTTATGTAAAAGATTATTTCTTGTGAAATGGTTTAAAAGCACACTAGATTATAAGAACACTACCACCACCACCTTGGAACTTAAAAAGCCGACCGGTGGCGGGATAACCATCCAACTGCTGGCTTTGAAATACACAGGCCGAAGACGGGCAGCAGCGTCTTCGGTGCGACAAAGCCAGTACTGCGGTCACCAACCCGCCTGCCCAGCGTGGTGACTATGGGCAACACACATGAGTTCACGCTATTTTTGGCGTAAACTTGTGGAGGCCTATGTCCAGCAGTGGACTGTATAGGCTGTAATGATGAGATTTAACACTACACATATGCGTGGGCTAGTCCCGAAATGGAGATTATCATTATACATTCCGTAGATCTGGACGACGTCGAGCGCGGCCCAGTGGTCGGGCCGGAGAGCACGTGGCGCGAGGCTCGCGGAGTGTGGTGCGCGCGCGTGGAGCCGCTGTGGGCGGACTTCTGCGGCGCGCGCGCTGCCGGCGCCCGCCCTACGCCGCTTCTGGACGCCACGCCGCTCACCGCCTGGGTAACCGCTTCCGCCTGGGGTATCCCACCGCATGCCCTTTTTTCCCCATATAGGAGAGAAACGTGCTCTCCGAAGCACGGTGGGGAGACCTATAAGGATTAACGATCAGACCGGAAATAAATATTTGTATACCACTCCGAGCGGGAATCCAACCCGCATCCGTTGTTGTTAAGGCGCTGCCGGGCACACGCAACATTACACCAGAGTGGTCATCACCCCCTGGGTAACACCTCCCTTAACACCTACCCCGCTGGCTTTTGAAATTAGAAGCGTTGGGCCTACCTCTCTAACTTTTGAATTTAGGGAGCACGTAGTCGGCACGACTTTCTGACTACAGACTCTGACCTTTCCTGGAAAACTTTTGACCAAGCTAGTTTAACATGACCACATACCATGGACCAAAGTGATTTCTCTTGGAACTATCCCGCTATCTTTTGGAAATGGCGAGCGCATAGTCGCATCGTATAGTAGTACAATCTCAGACCGGTTCCTGAAATCCTCTGCTCCTATGACGAAAGCTGGGCCAACATGACCAACGAGATGGTCCAAAGTAATTTTCTTGGAAACCAATCCCCTATAGATAAAGTAACACACCTGCCAAATCTACCTCCATCTTCCGGAAGTAGAAAGCTCAGAGATGTCAGATCTTCTGAGTTCAGTCTCAGACCTTTCTTAAATTCCTGTGCTCCTTTGACGAAAGCTGATCCAACATTGCCAATGACGTGATTCAAAACGATTTTGCTCAGAACTAATAATCCTCGAAAGATTAAAATGAAAATTTTCCAAACGCCACTCACTGAATAAAAAACCTTTTTATCATCATCTCTTTATTATTTATTACATATTTGTTGCCATATTAAAAGTTCCAATGTCACTCAGATTCGTGTCTCCTATATTCTAAATATACGCTAATATTTTCCAGATCTGTTTTGAAGAGGGCTTCTCTCGTATCTGGGTAATTGGGCGCACCTGTGGGTTGAGTGGGTTGCAATTGAACCACTACCAGCTTCTGTTTCTACTGCGGCAATTGGAACGTATTAGCGAACTGACGGCGTGGCTTGGACACCAGGCTAGCAGAATGCCTGAAGCTGATCAAGGGTAACTTTATTGAATTAATTTATCAAAATATTACTTTTGAAAATTAATTTGCATTGACGATATGGACATCCCCGCTTATGCGCTTAGTTTAAAGTGTTGCCAAATTTATAGACTTTTTAGTAAAAATTTTCTCTAAAGTGTCGTTTTAAGAAAGGTTTTACCCTTCCTCAATAAGTAGACTGTCTAAATTTGATTTTAATTGGACTGATAAATTTTAACATTATTTTTCTAAAACTTAAAATAGGGCACTAAATATAGTATGGAATTTCGTTTGTAATTTATTTTATTTTGAAAGAAAACCAATCAAGTTGCGGCTTCTTTGAGAACTTATTTGTAGCTTATTATTATTATTATCCCTGAGCTTGAAAAGTTTCCTGGAATTACAGGAGCATTTAGTAAATGCAGTACTGTTCAAAAGGTGTTAATTGCTTTAAAAGGTTATATTGTTTCTCAGGTCATTAGTAGTTGCTCTAGTCGTACCAGCTGTGGAGGTAACCGTGGTTCTGCCGACAAACTGTCCAGGACAAGAGTCTTCCAGAGATCTGGATAGCGTGCCGTTTGATTCTTCCAGCCTTAATGATTTGAAATTAGGTAGGTTTTTATCTTCGGATTCCACGTTAAAACATATTCTTATATAAGTTTTTGCTAAATGATTTTCAAATTTAAAGGCTAACATATTTTTTTTTATTTTTTTTGTTTGACATAAGGTGATATAAGCAAAACTATTATTATAGGCCATATAAGTTTTGTAAACATTATCGTATACCATAATCACTGATTTTTATCAACAAAACTGAGGGTAGATAAACATAAAATTCAAACAAAGAACACAGTCAAGCATTAACTGAGGTAGGGCATAGCAGCAAATTTCCTGCTTAAAATATGGAGCAGCGCAACTGGGGTAGTACCTCGACCTTACAGAAGACCACAGCTAAATAATACTGTTTTCAAACAGTGCTGTGTTTCTGTTGGTAAGTAAGGTGACCAGAGCTCTTGGGGGGGGGGGGGGGGGTTGGGGTAGAGTCGGCAACCCCTTGCGATGTTTCTGGTGCTGCAGGCGTTTATAGACTACGGTAATCGCTTACCATCAGGTGAGTCGTACGCTTGTTTGCTGACGTAGTTGTGTAAAAAAAGCGATCGGCACTTGCAGCGTCCACTCAGTGTAACGTAACACAACAGTTTAGTATTAGCTAATTATTTTTAGCTTTGTTGTGCGAATACATATAATGCTCTATTAATTCTTATAGTTCTTCATATTTATTAGGATCAGAGGCAACAATGGCTCCGTCGATGTTGGATAAAGACAGTGGCGTGCTGGCAACACAGAGTTCTATTGAAGTGTGTACCGTCCAACCTATACCTGTGGAGGAGATACAACCTCCGAGTCCTGGATTGAATTTTGGAGGTAAGAATACGATGACGGAAGTTAAGGAATTTAAAAATTTGATATTTATTCACTGCTATCTTTCACCAAAACTTTAATTTTAATTTTGGTCTTTACAGGTTTCTCATCGATGAGGCGTGGAATCACTTCTCTGGTGACGTCTATCGATAGCGCGCTGACGCGAGATGACGGACGTAGTGACGCTGCCTCCACCGCTAGCTCAGACAGCGATCGCTATGTCGTGGTGGGGCTGGCGGCAGAGACGCCAGACGACGCCGATGTCGCTTTCAGGTGAGTCACCATTACTACCAGTTCTAACAGCGCTTTTAATATTCTAAGAATACTCTAAAACACCGGAAGCGTAGAAGTATGTTGCCTACCCTATTTTTGTCAATACAGTCTACCAATATTCGCTTTGAATATCTTACTAACCAATGGAACATAACTCTAATTGGGAGTACGATTTTTTGGCTGTGCTACGCTCCGTAAGGTTCCAGTACATCACCTTCAGCTGAATGTTCTTCAACACTAGTTCTAAAAGCGGTTCCAATAGTTTAAATACCCCAGAAATACCAAAAGCTTACCAAGCATATTGCCGAACCTATCACTGTCAAAGTGTCAACGTTAACTATCAACAGAAGCTTGGGCTACCTTACCAGCCACTGGACCATAAACACTGCTAAAAACTTTATTGTTTGGCCATGTCCTACACGAGACTGGATAAACGAATTTGGTCTGTGACAGACTTATTTAGCCGGGGATTGACTAGTTTGGCTCAAATATTTTATATCTATGGCTTATATTTCAGCATAATATGAATTTCTATATTATGACTAGTTGACCCAGCAAACGCTACTTTGCCATAAATATAATTAACTTCCTTAATCCCCTCCCCTCCCCCCTTGTAACTTAGGGGTATGAAAAATAAATGTTGGCCGATTCTCAGACCGACCCGATATGCACATAAAATTACATAAAGATCGGTCCAGCTGTTTCGGAGGAGTATGGTAACTAACATTGTGACACGAGAATTTTATATATAAGATGTTGATGTACCAAATTCAAAAGATTGCTCTTTCTAATCCATCGAAAATCTTTAAAAGATACTGAAACTTAGATTTTACAACTTTGGTTATCAGTTTCACTACTACCGATCTAGCTAACTCTTAACTCTTAAGTTGTATTAAGAACAACCAATTGCTAGTTAGTCTTGACTTGGAATTGAACGTGCTTGCTTAAATGATATAAACCCTTCAGAGCTTTGACTGGCCTGTTGGCGTAGTTTGAAAGTACTCTGCTTTCTGTTAAAAATTGTTGGTCTGGTTTCCGCCCCGAATCTGGGTGTATCTTTAAGTAATATAAGTATTTGTATGTATATATTTGTTATTAACTAGCTGAGCACCGCCGTTTCATCCGCGTAAATTTGAGAAAAAAATCGCACTAAAATATTATATACTCTATAGAGTTTTTCAGCAAATGAACCACCCAACACAAAAAGAATTTTTGAATTGGTTATTTTTTTTTGTGTAAATTAGTAGAATTGGTCGAGTTATGCGCTTAGCAACTTTCATTTTTATTTATATAGATATAGCCAATTGTTACAAATAATTAAGTGGCTTACCTTGAAGGATACAGACGGCCTTGTGGTTTTCTTTCAATAAACACTTTTAACATGTGATATCAATTACAAAATGTACTCATGCAAAAGGTTTAATTTCATAAAAAATAATTTGAGTTCAGACTGAACATCCTATATAGATATTGGTCACTGTGTCCACAACTATGTGTATTTTAAAATATATGTCTTTATTTAGAGAGTTCGAGCACGGACGCATGGCTAGCGGTGTAGAGGTGGCGGCCGAGGTGGTGGAGAGATCCTCATCTCCCAGCGACCATTCCATCACCAGCTCCTGCAAGCGAAGGGACGTGGTGAGGCCTTACTGACTCTAAGATAGACAGACAACATCGCGTAAAGATGGTAGTGATACATCATTAACCAGTTCAATACTGATTCGTTAACAAATACTTATGTAATGTAAGAGTGGGATATCCTAACACAAGCGCTTATGCGCTTAAAGGGATGACTTCCAATCACAAATCACTTTTTGTAAACGCACAAGATACCTAAAAAGATTTTTGTATTTTTGCCTAACTTCTACAACAGTCTTAAAAGGTGTATTGAAAGTTTTATCACGCGCAATCTTGTGAACTGAATGTCTGGTAAATAATAATAATAATAATAATGGCACCATTTTAAAGGTTAAGCTTTTAACTTATTATTACCAAATTAATTTCGATCTCGATAAAGTTGGATCGATATTTATTTACTCTTACTTTCTAATACTTCTAAATTTTGATCACATCTGGACGTTAACTTTGCAGGCATTATAAGGAACTGCATTATACAAATATTGTACAGGGTAAAGTGTGTTGCCTTCGACAAAATTGATTTTTATGAAGAGACTCACATACATAATGACACATAAATAATCATATCAAAAAGTTTTAAACAATCCAGACTTCTCTTTCAAGATATCAACGTGCACGTTCCGCCTGAACAACATACATCTAGTTCAGCAGAGCACGAATGGTAAATCGTGCATGCGTTTCGTCGCTGATGACCTGAAGACCGACGAGTGCCCTTCGATACCCTGGGACGAGTTTCAGGTACGATGCTTATAAATTCAACGTCAAAAATGTCCCTTCGCTGGAAAGGGTCTTTTGAGAAGGAAAAATAGAAATAAATCTTAATTATACTACGCTTTTAGTCAAGTTGGATATAATTAGAGCCAAACGTCTCCCAAAACTCGTAGATCTTTTCAGTTTTTTTTTTTCGTCAAAAAATGTAAATTTTAAATAATTCAAAATTCAGTGTTGCTAGTCTAAATTTATTCTGCGATCCTTCGGTTATATAATTGCTTAAAATCGAAGACTCGCAGATATCTTCGCAATATTAAATAAATTAATTAAGTTTTAAGCATCTAAACATTCAGATTTGCTAGTTCGTATATAATCTGCGATCGTTATAGGTCATGAAATATTTGTACAGACAAAAATTTCACAAACAACCCACTTTGACATTTCGCTACTTTGTTTCCTG
Source organism: Melitaea cinxia (assembly GCF_905220565.1). NCBI lineage: Eukaryota > Metazoa > Arthropoda > Insecta > Lepidoptera > Nymphalidae > Melitaea > Melitaea cinxia. The sequence goes on from NC_059412.1 coordinate 11,773,262, forward strand.
ACTATGTGTTTCCTTTTCCATTAAAATCGTTACCATTTATTTAATGATAAGCATGTAATCCAGTACTATTTCATAAGCACAGATTTATACTTAAGTTTACTATATAAACATTTGAACAATACTTCCTAGGAAACAGTAGGTTTTTCGCATTCATATTTAATCACACACATGTACTTTAAACATTTAACTTGTTAAAAGATATCATTCAAAAACCACCTATAGTCCGACACATTCTCCTAAACATACTGGCCACAGTTCAATTTTCATATACAAACTCATATATGATAAACTTACCCATTTTCAATAGCAAATAATATGAAAAAGATATTCGTAGCATGAACATCACCTTTATTAAATCCTTTATCGTTCATCAATTTTGAATAAGCCTCTATCAATAGTTTGCGAATAGTATTTTAAAGAGTTCTAAAATAAAATTCATTATATTTGTTTATATTGAGTGTTGATATCAACTAAAAACTCAAAAGCCTAAAACTAACGAGTATACTGGGTTTTATTTCGAAACATTCTTGCACATAATACAAACAAATATTAAATTAAAAATTATATAAAAATACTAACTTAAAATAAATTGTTTACTAAATATTATAAAATGATAAAGGCTTATTGATTGCACGATCACATTCATAAACTAACTCATTTTTCGTTCCCCCATACAATCAAAATTCGCTGTTTATCTTATAAAAACGTTATTATGGAATGCATCCTTTTCTAACTATGTTGTCTGTGTGTGTTTTTTTTCTCTATGGCAACACCCGCCCGCTCGGCTATCGTGAGAAAGACTCGACTCAAGGTATTTAAGCGATCAACTGATCGTTAGTGTTTCATGACACAGTAGTGGTATTATGTTGAGCCAATTAGTTGTAGAGGTTATGTGTCGTAGCCAAGGGGGTTTTGTCTGTGTATGAGTGAGTGAGACAAAGGATATTGCCCTTGACGTCCTATATGGTGTTCGTTTGGATACTTAAGTATTGTCAATATGAAAATAACATTTTAAATTTACGGGAAGAGTGGCTTGCTTGATAAAGAAACGAATAATTAAAAATAACCAAATCATATCTATTAATAATTACTGAAAATTTAAATTCCATCTAATAAACTATCAGAAAATACTTGATTTGGTATTTTTATTTTAAATTTGAGCCACTTTTCCACTCGAGAATCATTATCACAGTTGATTATGTGGCAGTATCTTTACAAGCTTTATTATATCACATTTTATCACTAAATAAGCGTTTTTTAAAGCAATAATCGAGTATGCACAATGTTGACCCATTATTGTTAGATAACATAATAATTTATTTTTATATTTTAATTTATAAAACCTTTATATGCCATGATATAGCTGTTTATAATTAAAATGCGACCAAGTTATATTCAATTTGTTCATAATAACACACTCTATATAATAGCCCAAGAGCTTGCGAGGGCCAGACCTTAGTGTCAATGAGGATATGCCAAAGTCACACTTCATATTTCGCCACTGCTTCTACCGATGCATAACGTACCGTTAATAGCTTCACTTTTAAAAATTTCATTTGCAAAATGACGTTCGAAGGTGCTTTTGAGCTTTTGACGCCTATTCAAATAAAGATATTTTTCATTTTGAAGTTGGAAGCATGCGCTGAGAGATTTAACTGAGTTACGGCACACCAGGAAATTTTCCGTTCAAAATATGGAGCAGCCCGAGTACCTCGACCTTACAGAAGATCGCAGCTAAATAATATTGTTTTCAAGGAGTGTTGTGTTCCTGTGGGTCAGTTAGGTGACTAGAGCCCCTGGGGGAATTGGGGATAGGGTCGGCAACGCACTTTCGATGCTTCTGGTGTTGCAAACATCTATAAGCTACGGCAAGCACTTAGCATCAGGTGAAGCTGCACGCTTTTTTGCCGATCTAGATACATTTAAAAAAAATCACCTTTTATAAAATTACGAACGAGTCTTACCCTCCCGGGCTCTTGGTCTATAATTAAAATTCGTTAGATATCGATTTAATAGTGCTTGTGAGGTCAATTTGAAACAAGATTTTTGTTTTGATTTGGTCGGCCAATATTGAACAAAGTCTATCGTGGTATTTACTTGTTTTTTAAATAAAATTATCATTTGTAATGATTCCGAAATAAGTCTTAAGTCATTTATTCGTATTATTTTCCAAATGTTGCTGTGTAATAGATACAGATAAATGCTAGTAATTATTATTGGTATTGTGTACTTCTTAAAAATTAAAGTTAACTGTGCATCCGATAGTAAATATAGTTTTCATCTCATCTCATTGTTTTCGACCTGAATTAGTCATTTGATGTCTTATAGCTCTTCATTTCAATAAATACTTTTTAATAACATTGTATGAAAAGTAACGATCATATTTAATCAAGGGTTCAATAAAATCCATTTTCATTTGAAAGAATAGTCTGGTCGTGTTTACTATTGCACATATTTTATTGAAATCGAATAGACAAATTTATTGCATGCTTGTTAATTTTAAAATAAATTATATCATAAAAATCATCAAATAAAAAAGCCTCAAAATAAATTCAAATAGTAAATTGGACATTTTTTACTAAAAAATAAATAAATATTGATATAGATAAACTATCAATCCATTATTTATTGTTGCATATTATACCTGCATTATAGACAGAAATAACAAAGGAATTTTTAAAATATTCTAAAAAGTCCTTTTGAAGCTTGTGGCAAAGTGTTTATTTATTTTTTATTTGCAAGCAAATTTATTCTTTTGCTTATTTAAATAGCTTTAGCTTGATGTATATGTATTTTAAAACGCCCTAGAACACAAACAAAATCATACTGACAAACTCACATAACGCGTTAGTGAACTTCATTGAAGATCATAGTTATACTCGAGACGTTGCTTGTTGCATGCGTATTTATTCATACATGTAAAAATATGTACATGTGTTTGTATGTAATTCTTCAACAGAGTAAGTTTTCGATGCGCGCCCGAGCTTGGTCAGGGCCAGAGTTTGATTGTGACGAACTAAAACCTCGAGAGACTCCAAAAATAGCAGCTAGGCTTATGCGGACAGAACTGCCGAGGATTGGAAGTGAAATGGTAAAAATTGTAAAAGAATATGTCTTATCTTTAACTTAATCCATATCAAGCTCTGATTCTTCTCCTACATGGAGAGAGAGGCCTGGACCTAACAGTGGAATGTTACAGGTGAATCAAAACGTCTTATTGCGTGAACAATATAATCTTTCAAAATTTTTTAATTATTGAAGTAGGCCTCAGCAGGAAATATCATAATATTTGGAGCTTGTCGACTGGTACAGTACCTCAATCTTATCACAGACAAATCAGCCAGAGCTCCTGAGAATGGTCGAAAACAGGGTCGACGACGCGCTTTTAATTCTTCTAGCGTTGCAGTTGTCCGTAAGCTAAGGTATCCATTACCATCAGGCGAGCAGTACGCTTGTTTGCCACTTATGTAATATAAAAAAATGTATTTCCTAATATGTGGTATCAAAGTAAACACAAAACCGTTAAAAATCATAGTTAAAGATTAGCAAACAAGTGAACCTAAAATAGAAATATGTGGCGTTTTCAGACAGGTGTACAATAATCAAATTTTTGATAAAAGCGAAAATTATTTACAATTACAGGACAAGCCAGCAGGTTTGGTACCGTATGAAGAAATATTAGAAGCACGTATCAGGGACTTGAACATTGCCCTCAACATGAACACGGCCCTGGCGCTGTCTGAGTTTATTGAAGATGAGGTGGTGCTTCCTCCGATGCCTTTAGAGGTAAAGTTTTAGGATGTCATTGTTTCGTGTAGAATATTGGCCAACTTTCTAGTCTAGAGCTGTTTTCAAGAACATATAATTTTATATCAAATGTTAAATAATTATGACAGATTGTTCAGTGAAATAATGTGAAGAAGTAGTGTATTATTTTTCTAGAAATATTAGACATGGAAAACTAACTATAAATATTTCTTTTGAAGGGATTTGCAATATATTCGATTATGACACCTCCAATCAGAGACTAAATATAGCAATTATACTAAATATTCACTTACAGGTGTTAATAGAAAACGTTAAATTGCGACTAATCGAAGACAGACCAACGCGTGCCATATCATCCCCTCCACCGCAACCGTTAGACCTGGATCTCACGAGCTTGCGTCTCAACCGGGATACCTCAGGTGTTGTCCACTTGGGACCCATGATTTCTTCAAGAACAGTCTCCCCCAGCAGTCCACCACCTGAACTGCAAATGGCGATGGACGAAATACAAAAGTTGAACGAAGAAAATGAAGGATTAAAGAAAAGATTGGCCACGTTGAATAGGATAGCTGAGGATAATCGAGAGCTGAGGGCGTAAGCTAATTTGATTAATTGTAGATTTCGATAGTATTTATAAGGCATCAACAATGAGGTTTTATTATACACTAGCGGCCCGCTCCGACTTCGCACGGGTATAAAATATAAGTATAGCCTATGTCATTCACTGAAATAATTATTAAAATCGATCTAGTAGTTTTGATTTATTCATTACTGCCGGTGGCCCGCACGCCTTAACTTTAGAATAAAACAATTCTTCTTTCCCTAAACCATGAAGATTTCCTACTATCTTTGGAATATCTAAATTCATACACTGCATTAATTTTACTTTTTATATTATACTTATAGGCACGCTCCCGCCGGCCCGGCCGGCCGGAACCGCCACAAACGCTACGTCCCGCAATTTTTAAATCTGTAATATATTCGAAAATATTCATTTAAATCATGTGCTGTAAAGGGCCTTATAGATCTATATTAAATGAACAATGTATTTAAGTTATTTAATTAGATAAGGATTAATGCTGTATTGGTTAAGATAACTTCGAAAATTAGCCATTATTTGTCGTAAAAAATAAATGATAAAAAAATGTTATTGTGGGATATCCATAAGGGATAGACATATACCATAGCGGAGTTTTCTGTAGACCTTTTCAATGTGTACAATACTTAGTACATTATTTTGATAAATCTCGTAGGGTTCAGCCTGCGTTTGCAATGTAAGCGCAAAAAATGTAATTATTTACGACATCACATTAGAAACCTCAAAAATAACAGTATTTCTCCACTATTTAATGGATGTTATTATACATATAAACCTTCCTCTTGAATCAATCTATCTATTAAAAAGAACCGCATCAAAATCCGTTGCGTAGTTTTAAAGATTTAAGCATACATAGGGATATAGGGACAGAGAAAGCGACTTTGTTTTATACTATGTAGTGATAAATGCACATTTACCATTTTACCGGTCAATAATTCCTTTGCCGAAAAAATTGGGGAAGCGAAAATCAATAAAATCGATTAAGTGCCAGCAGTTCACCTGTCTCGTCGATTTTTTTTTCATGCAAAAAATTTTCGCTCGCCACACACCTAATACTTACAAATTCTAGTTTCAACTTTTGCCTACCGGCTCGCTAGTGAAGTTTTCTTGGTTCACCCATTGTGGGGAGCCATTGAGATTTTCTTACAGGATCCATTATGAAAAAATCCACTGTAATTGAAATTATAGGAAAGTGGAGGAGGTGAGCGCTCTGCGGCACTGCGCGCACGCAGCACAGCAGGAGGCGGCGCGCCTGCTGGCCGACAAGCACGAGCTGCTGGAGGCCGTGCGCCTGCTGCAGGTAACTTTCTCCCCACACTCCCCCCCCACATGCCCCCGCCTCCCTCTCTCTGTCCAGTAGTAGCGGCAACGTGCAAGCAGCATACACCAATAAACCATAACGAAATATAAAAATAAGCTAGATACAAAAACTTGTATTGTTTCCCAATATTAAAATAAGAAATGTAAAATTTCAGGAGCAACTGTCGGATCCGTGCCGCGGAAAGAGATAGCGTTCCCGCGGCGGATCGCAGGCGTGCCTCGACTGCGCCGCCTGCACCGCCTGCTGCGGACAACGCCTCTAGACCACCTGCGCCACTGAGCTACTGGGGCTTGAAGTTCGCGACCAGACATGACACATTGACACGTTCGCTCCCCAAACTTGAAGATAACTGCAGCAAATCAGAAATTTATACCGTCATGATAATAATACAAATAGAATATACTAGATTTTCATAATTTGTGTAATAGGAATAAATTGTACAACTTTCTGAATATGACATGAGAATAAAAGACATGCATATGACATGAGAATAGAAGCTAAACCTCTGATTAATATTATGGTATTATGGCGTTTTGAATATATTCATCGTCTGATGCAAATATTAGGGTATAATTAATGTACTCGTAGCGAACGTACTGAAACTACAACGAGGTTAAAAACCTGAACAGTAAAAACTCGATGTTGCCAACCTTTATAAATTATCATCAAAGCTGCCAGAAGTAAATAATTAGTAGTTGGAAATAAAATTATAAAATGGCATGAAGGGGATTTTTTACACTTTTTTGCTAGATAAAATATAAGAACAAGCGGCCAAGTGTAAATTGTATTTGTACACAAAGGATTCCGTACGACACTGGATCCGAGAGTCTTGTTAAACCCTAAAAATATTATGAAACTTAAAATCAACTTTCAAATGTGAGTGAATATGAGAGTTCAATATAATTTGTTAAAAAATTCAAGAACTTCCATAAGAGGTGGACTTTTGCTACCGCGAACTGTCTATTAAAATGACTAACCTATAGTAATCAAGTAGTGGTAAATGAAATCCTTAACACAAAGACTTTAATTTCTAATTATTTTATCGTGAATGTAGGTCTTTTTATAATGGTTTTTAAAACTACAATATGAACTATGGAGGTACTATATTTTTCATTTCTGTTAGTTTTTTTTTTTTTTTTTAATATTTATTATAGAGAATCGTCCGACAAATTCAATTGTGGTACTTAAAGAGCATTTATTATATTTTACAAATAAGTACAATACTTGACAATAGTAAGCAAATTTCTGAAGTATTTTGATTTCATGTGCAATATGAAAATATGTTATATGTACGATTGGCCGAAAATTTGTCTCTTAATAAAGTCTCTGATCTTGACATCAAACTACTGTTTATACATGTTCTACTCTCTACGTTTGCTATGAAAATACTTTCAAACGTTTATATTTACTACATATATACTACGTACAACTGTTCACTCAAGAACAGATGCACGGCGATTTTTTTTTTTTTAATTTTTTTATGTAACTAGATCGGCAAACAAGCATACGGCTCACCTAATGGTAAGCGATTGCCGTAGCTTATAGACGTCTGCAACACCAGAAGCATAGCAAGCGCGTTGCCGACCCCTATCCCCAATCCCCCCAGGAGCTCTGGTCACCTTACTCACCAACAGGAACACAATACTGCTTGAAAACAGTATTATTTTGCTATGATCTTCTGTAAGGTCGAGGTACTACCCCAGTCGGGCTTCTCCATATTTTGAGCAAGACAATTCCTGCTGTGCCCTACCTCAGTTTACGATTACTTACGATTTACTCAGGTTACGATTTATATAAGACTTATTTAAGAAACTTAGTAATTGAACTAAAACATTCACAATACGATTTATAAACTCCCGAATAGTCCATGCGACCAGTGTGAATAATTTTAGTAATGTGAATGTGGCTTTATAAATTCAATAAAATCGAAAAATTTATATTTAAGAGGCATTTCACAAAAATCGGTAACAATCCGCGAAATTGTAATATTTTGACGTCGTTAATCTCAGTGTTGGATGCAATAATGTAATTTATATTCTTGAAATATAAAAAAGCAACCTTTGTTGTAGTAGTCGGATCAGAATTTTGATTTATATTATGTGTGTAAAATTATTAACCTTTTCATCAGCCTCCTCCCTGGGTAAACGGTCGCAATGTATACTTTGAAGTCCTACTTTTCAATAACCTCTACGTTGAAACCATTTTAAAAAAATATCATAATATGTGGAATATAATTTTGTTGTCCACTATCATAGATTTTTATTCCATTTGTATCTCTATTAAAAGATAAAAAAAATTTAAAGTTACGAATATTTTCCAAATAAGTACAATTTTAAAAGCGATATTTTTCTTAGAAAACTAAGAAATTTTAACGAACTATCTTCATCAAAGTAAACTTACATCATTAAGGAATACAAAAAAAAATAATTAAAAGATGTAATCATTTTTAATACATTTTATATTAAATAATAAAAAGATAGTATATATTACCACGCATCAAGCCCAGTGTTGCCGTTTTAGCCATTTTGTGGCTAGATCTAGCGGATTTTCAACGGTTTTAGCCAAAAAACAATCCATTTTAGCCACCAAAATAAATCTAGCTACTTCTGGCTGCTTTTTAGATTGTTACTACATACATATTTTTATTACTATAAAAAGTCTACCGACTAATACATACCACCATACGGTACCAATACTACCAAACTAAAATACATAGTTAATTTTAGACAACACCAATAATGTCCGCATTATGGCTGGAGGATTCCCGAATGAATGTTTATCTTTAACGTAATTTAGGTTCGATCGAATGAAAATAGACCGTATTGCTATTGTTGTAGTGCATAGTTTGTTTTGCATAACGTCAATACTACTTATGTCAAAATGTCAAACGGAGCGCAATATTGTTAATGTTTACGCATACGCAATACGCATTTTTTTTAAATTAAAGCGTGTGAAACCGCGGGGCACAGCTAGTATATTATAGTTAGTAATTCAAAGTAAAGTAAAGTCTTCGTAGTTTTTTTTGGTGTTTTTCAAAACTAATTCAAGTTCCAATTAAGCATCAGCACAATTTAGCATTGTGCTCCACTGAGTCACATTATGCTCTGTAATTGGAAAACGCACACTTTAGCCACTTCTAGCGGAATTTCGAAAGTGATTTATTTACAAAACTGGCAACTTTTTTCTTTGATGTAGCCACAAAATAGATTGTCCTAACGGCAACACTGATCAAGCCCAGTAAATCAGTCGAGCGCTAGCGCTCTTAGAGGTAAGGTCCACGCCAAATTCTGCGGAGCCGTCTCTTTCGCTCACACGCGGCAAGCGCCTGTTGTTATAGCGGATAAACCGCATTTGATACTTTTAAAATAAAATATAAATAAAATAAACATGTTACGAAAATGACTGTAAAATAATATAATGATAATTTCTGTAAACAAATGTATAATTTAATTTTCTTTTCTCACATTATCAGCACAAATAGGCATTTCAATCTGTTTGTCTTGTTATTTGTTAATTAATATGTTTGTCGATGTCATAAAATGCTATTTTATTCATATCGTAAATATTAGATTCATTCGTAAACTGAAAAAACTAAATCAATTTTTAAAAAATTGTTTCATAAAATTGATTTTTTATTTTTATTTTAAATTTATTGACTGTTGTTATATAACATACTTGAAATTTTTAACAAATTAATTATGTAAAAAACATTTTATACCATAGTTATAATTTTTATTATACATCAGAAAATGATCAAGATGGTCTTTTGGTTGTCACACTATATTTACTAGCACAAAGATCGCGCGGCTCGTACGACTCGCGCAATGCGACCAAATTTACCTAAACTTGCAGAGCGTAAAATTGTGAAATGGCTCTTAAAATTAAAATTAAATTAAAATAAAATATAATCTAATAAAAATTATTATAAAATTTTAAATTTATTGAAATAAGTCTATTATTTGATTTGTTATGTTGGTCATTTAATCAATTTTAACAACTACATAGATTTTAGACGGACAGCGTGAGTGTAATATGCATGAATTAAAGATACGCTTGGTCCAAAGTTTCGATCATGTTGTTTTATTCCTACTTTATTAGGTCGGTTTATCAGAATTCCGTTAAATGTTTTGTACGTGTTTTATTACAATGCTACATTTCAAGGTATGTGTGTTTCAGAAGACCATTGCATTTTACAATTAATTTTCGTCTACTTCGTATTAGTAATTGTAATGTTGGACATAAAATTTTAGAACAAAATATTCTACAAATTTATCTAGCTAACTGTACATATACTACGATATAACTATACACATTTAGTTGTACATGAAATTAAAATTTTCAAATAGTCGTAATTTGATTCTGTTCCTAAAAGGACTTGATTATATATAAATCAATTATTAAATAATTTTAAGTATTGCAATAGATATAATTTTATATGTGGGGTCATTCATTCAAGTATTACGTAAAAACCGAAGGTGGTGTGGAAGGTTTTTGCTTTGCTTATTTTTGATGACATGGGACCGGGTGTCTAGATGGTGGTTACGTCAGCAATATTTATTTATTATTTCTGAATAGATTAAAAATATACATACCAATGTTTACGTAAGCATAGGGGGAGGGGAGGGTTTTGCTGACTTTCGCTGACAAGGAAGAAGGGGTTGAAAATTACTAAAATTTGCTTACGTAATACTTGCATGACACCTGTTTTATTTTTTATAATAATTAAATTTTTCATATCATCCATACCAAATAAAAAATGATATATTTATTCGCTATTTTGATGCCATGTTATTTTTAAATGAAAAAAAAAAAAAACAGTGCAAACAACTGCAATTTGTGTGATATTTATTTTGTAATTGCAGTTGATGTTACTGTGATGATGTTTTATTATTTTAAATTGTTTAAAAATATACGTTTTATAGCCGAAAAAAATGGTTGTCTTCAAAGTATTAAACGTAGCCATATGCAATAGTTTTATAAGATACAAGTTGAGATGTCTGTCGGATTTATATGTAAAACAGTATATATGTATTGTTCTAGGACCCGTTTCACAGATTGTGGGTCAAACAGATAAAATCTTAAGATATATTATTCTTTTTTACCATCGAATTCCACTTTATTTATAAGATATTTCTAACCCCATATATAAAACAAAGGTTTTAGTTTATTGATTGAGGAGAAACAGGTCCTAACGGCCTGTTTTATCTCCTGCTGATAAAGTCTATTCACAACTTTTGTAGGATATATTTAATTTACAACTAGTGAAACTGACCCTAAGTTGGTCATGTTGAGTTCGTGGGTGTACTTGTGACCTTGCAATAGTGCCGAATTCAGCCTGTAACATCCCACTGCTGGGCATAGGCGTCTTTTTCCATATAGGAGAAATATCGGAAATTCAAAATTATCCTCAAAACGCGATATATATCGCTGTACATATAAATCAAAATAGACAATATACAGTATAATTTTTAAAAAAACATACATTTTGCCTCGGCGCGATCGCAGTTTACAGTGTCCTTTTATGTGTAAATTGTAGTATATAGGTATTAGTGAAAATGAGGGTTTAGAAAACTTATAATTAGACCAGTCCTCAGAATTGAACTTATGCATATTTGACAAAGACTTAAATATTTTTTTTAATTTCGAAACTATTACTATCGTCGTATAAAAGTATATATATGGAATAGCTATATATTGATACGTGAAGCCAAAACTTTGTAGCCCTTTTTACAAAAATTGTGCAGACGGAGGAGTATGAAATTTCGCACACTTGTAATTTATATTGAGAAGAAGTGCAGAAGGCTAACATTTTTTTAAATTATGCTTAAAAATACATTAAATCAATAAAAAACGCATAAATACTTCTTTTGTTTAATGTTCAAATTTATAGTTTAAATTAATTATGGTCGAATTTCGAACACTGGGCTACCATTAGTATTGCTGGGTGTGTAGTAGGTGCTAGGTTTATTTGAAAAAAAAAAATAGAAATTGGCGAAGCCTTTTGGCATAACTGAAAGTCATTGGTTCAACATACACACATATATAATATTTAAATCATAATTAATATGTATATAGGCCTTTTTTATAATTTTAAATATTTAATTTGTACATCGTTCTTAATTCCATTGAATAAAATAAAAAATAAATTTATCGTATAAGTTTTCAATTATAATAAAATATTAGATGTTTTCTAATAGACATCGTTTCGATATAATATCAATTGTTAAAAATTCAATTTGCATGTGTTTAAAAGGATTTGCCACATTTAGAAATGAGATAGGCAAACAGGCTAAGAAGCTTACGGTTTAGTGACGATCTTCACAGCTAAATAATACTATTTGTATTGTCACCAAAGCTTCTGAGGATGGTCAGAAGGTCGGAGACGCGCTTGTGATGCTTCTGGTGTTGCAGGCTTCTATAGGATACGGTAACTGCTTACCATCTGGTGAGCCGTATGCTTGTTTGCCGATTAAATCGTATAAAAATAAAAGTTTATCTAGCTCGATATATGGTTTCGTAGTTTCATTGTTTCACAATGTACATGTAGTTAAATATATATTGACTGATAATCACTGCTCATTTGTAAAAAAATTATTTAAAAGTCTCATTGTTTTCGTTTAATTGTGGCCATATTCATTTCTTAAATATTATGCGTTAAATATAATAAACAAATTGTGCCTGTGTCAGAATTCGCTTCCTTGTATCAGTAATATGTTATATGATATATAATCGTATTTATCTCATCTATTGTATGTCTATCATTGTATTAAATGACTATTAATATGTGAAATTTAGTAAATATTTCATGAATTTCGTCCTTGTGTCTATTTATCAATTTTATCTTATCGTGTAACCTTTTTTCTATTAGGATATTCTAATATAAACAGTCATCGGGGTCGCTAGTTCTTTGTATATAAAATTAAGTACGTAGATTTTGTATGTAACATTATTCGTTTGTTATATATTAAAGTTTAAGACAAGAATATTACCGCGCTTTTAATTATAATGTCAGATAGTTCATGTATTGATAGAATTTGAAATCTATGCAACTGTCAAAATTTACAGTATTATGCATACTTTTAATTGTTTACAATGTTAATCCACTCATTCCTTCAGAAGTAATTTTATTTTTATATCAGTGTTACTCAATAAGAACTGTGGTAAGATATGAAACTTTTAAATTACTGTTGAATAATCAGTGTAAATCCCACTATATAAATGCATACTCAGTGTTACAAAAATGTAGAAAAATGGTTGTTGCAATTTATTTAATTACAAATGGAATTGTTAAAATTAAATTTGATATTCTGTCTTAATATTTCATTTACACTCCTGAACAATTGGATATTCTAAGAAAACCTTATAAATTGTTATTATAAACGTTAAATAAAAAAATGAAGATTAATTTCTGTTTTGCAATATTTAAAAGAAAGTTTCAGTGTTACCCATTTTGAAGTGTATTGTAAAAATTATGGTAAGTACAATACGAAAACAAAAATAAATGATATAATTTTTGCCATAACTCATATTTATGTAACATCGATTCAATTACAAAAAAAAATTATGAAATGTTATTCAGTAAAACGTATTCAAAATAATAAATAAAGATTGAATTTGTTGCTTTTTGACAACAGTACTAATTCTTGAACAATTTAGGGGTAAGTGTAATTTTAAAAATGGCAACTTACACGCAGACGCAAAAATAACGTGACTGCCGTCAGTGGCAACATTTTCAGTTATGGCCGTCAGTCAGTTGGAATGGAGGCAAGTGGTAGTTGTCGTATTTTTGTGCTGAAATTATCAAGTTGCTTGTAAATCGTGTTATAGTGTGAATTGAATTTAATTTTAAATAACTTGTGTCGGTTTGTGCATTACAATTGTGACTTTATTATTCATGAAATACATCACAGAATGTTTATTGTGTCCTTAAAGTAATAGGATCGGATCAGTGATCATTTATATTATTGGATTACAGTTTCCAGTTCATACAACGAATATAGTAGACAGGTGAGCTTTTTGATTGTGGTATGCGGTCAATAAATGTGTCTTTCGATTTTCCGTCGAAGTAATTTTGCCACGAGGGCGATACGCGTGATGTCTTCGTCTCCAGCCGGGAGATAACGGGCGGTTTAGCAGATTGCATTGAATCTGATAACATTCCACTACTTACACTCGAACGTGCTTTATAATAGAACAGTTATATAATGCGGCGTATGTTCTATAAATATTAACAATTTCTTCGGCCTAAAGTATAAATTTGTAAATTTTATGCTCTATTTGCCGCTGAAAGTTAAAATTATATCAAGATATTAAAAAAGTGAGCGGCGTAGTCGCATTAGTCATTTCGCTCAGTACACTCAGCAAATACATTGTAATTTATTTAATTATTAAAAGCGACGAAAATTGTCCGAGATTACATTAACAAATAAATCGTAAAGTTGTTCTTATAAGAAATTTGTACAAACGCAAATAATATCTCACAAGTCAATAAATCATTAATCAAAGTCTATAGCACTTTGTTTTTATTGTATGTGTAGTTTGATTCATGGATGAAAAGTCAATCACATTAATCCATGTCTGTGACATGTATTACTAAGCGTAATTCATATTTATAAACACTGTTATATATTATAATTATTATATAGAGACTATAAATAATACATGGCATTTGAAAAACCTTATAAATCCTATAAGAACAAATTCTTGTGAAAAAAAAAATATTCATTTCAAAATTATCGGAAATAAATAATTTAAATATTAGCTATCATACAAGCATCAATAGAGGAAAATCATTTGTAATCAGCCTTGGCATTATTTTGTGACATCACTAGTATGAATCTTTATCATTCTTGTTAGTGGTATGAATTTTAATTATCATACATAAAGTGTACTTTTTTAATCTGTATAGATTTAATTAAAAATAAAAAAATTACTGATTAATAAACTAGCATACATCTTTACAGCAAATACATATTATTTTCTGTCATTCACATGATGTATATATTTATCCATTTTACTTATTTATTGTGCTCTATTTTATTTTAATTAAGCCTAATATCAAAGAAGTATTGACTAATAGCTGGTTTCAATAATTTACCTTATCTCTAGCCCTATTAAAAAAAACATTAGGATCCCATCAAAAGCGACAAAAGCCACTCAGAAACCGATAAATATGTATTGGTTACATTAATGTGTTAATTAAACTTCTATTTTGTTATTTAAACCCACTTGTCTTGGGGTAATCCCAATTATATGAAAATCCCATCACTAAGTAAAGTATTTTTTAGAGCTCTGTTAAGTAGTAGATAAACAATAACTCGGAAAGTACTTGAATGGATTGTATTTATTCATTCATTCATCAAAAAAATTAGTGTGCTTTAGATCACACTATTGAAGTAAAACTATTTTAGCAATATGCCTGCACGGTGCCTTAGATATACGAAAATAAATCTGGCTATGATAGAAAGAGAGAAAGAAAATATGTGCTCGCACATCTCTCAATTTTCGTTCGCCTCGCCCGGTCACACTTGTCGTAACGTTCTCGTCACCCATTCACCAGCTTACTCCCCAAGTCAAACATGCGTTAAGAAATTTTACTTCAACACTTTTCTTACAACTTAAAAGAGCAAAACAACGACAACTACATACTAAGTCAAGAAATCTGAAGAAAATCATAGTATAATCAAACTATCTTCTTTGTTTTGTTTTTTTTTTTTATGTCACTAGGTTGGCAAACAAGCGTACGGCTCACCTGATGGTAAGCGATTACCGTAGCTTGTAGACACCTGCAACACCAGAAGCATCGCAAGCACATTGCCGACCCAATCCCCAATCCCCCCAGGAGCTCTGGTCACCTTACTCATCAACAGGAACACAATACTGCTTGAAAACGGTATTATTTTGCTGTGATCTTCTGTAAGGTCGAGGTACTACCCCAATCGGGCTGCTCCATATTTTAAGCAGGAAATTCCTGCTGTGCCCTATCTCAGTTAAACAAAGTTGTACCATTAATATGATAAATAAAAATAATAAATAATACTTAGTTGAAAAACCTTAAACTCAATAAGGCGGGACATATGAGAAAATCTAAATGATGGGCAAACATTTTGAGACATGGTTGTTAAATAATCTATAGTAAAGTTGTATAGTGAATGCTCTATCCAATATCCTTTTATAATAAAACTAGAGTAACTGCAGAGTTTCTTTTCGATTCTTCTCTACAAGTTCTACATTCTTAATTGGCGGTAGCTCCAATTTTAAATATGATTAATTAATTAAATCAAATAAATTTTTAATGTGTAAAGTGGCAGTTCATAAGTTCCTTTAAAGCCTATTTGGATCAAGTAATTTTTAATTGTAAGAATAAAGCCTTTAACTAGACTTCTTAATTTACTTATCAAATACCAAGGTATATCTATTCCTATTCTATGGGCTGTTAATATTTTTTTATTATTGAACTTACACATCAGTGGGTTGAATGTCACACAAAAAAGCTATACATTATTTTTTATCTATGATTAATCGTCTAGATTTCTTTTTTTTTATTGCACTGTGATATTAATTGATATTTTAGTTAAAATAAAATAATAAGTTCTTTATTTAATATTATTTTTTTACATGTACCTACTACACTATAAATAAAATTTATTTGAATGCTATAGAGAAAAACTTAATAGATATAATAAGGGCCAAAGCCCTACTTAGCTATAGAAAGGGCTTCTTTAATTTCTTTGATTGCTAATCTATGGATTAGTGGCAAATTTAAGTAAGTAGATACTTACTTAAATTTTTCAAGCAGATGCTTTGGCAGTAATATGTCAGATTAAGGTGCTACCATTGAATGTTACTTAGTTGATATTTTTCTATGAACACACTTCAGCCATCGCAATCCACTGCTGGACATGGGCCATCCCATGTTCGCGTCAAAAATGACGTAAACTCATGTGTTTTGCCCATAGTCACCACGCTGGGCAGGCGGGTTGGTGACCGCAGGGCTTGGCTTTGTCGCACCGAAGACGCTGCTGACCGTCTTCGGTGTGTGTATTTCAAAGCCAGCAAGCAGTTGGATGGCTATCCCGCCATCGGTCGACTTTTTAAGTTCCAAGGTGGTAGTGGACCTGTGTTATCCCTTAGTCGCCACACAGCAGATTTTTTTATAAATAAACTATTAGACTATTTTAAAACAAAAAGAAAACCTTCAACATATTTTTTTTTTTTAAATATAAACTTCAAATCTTAATTTTACGGGCCATGTAAACTTTTATATATTATAGCAAATAAAAATAAATTGATTATGAAGCGTAATAATAATCAACAAATTAATTATTTTGTATTATATTTACAACGGCATCTGTTTTTTTTTTTCTTATAAACTGAGGTAGCTATACCTATTCTCTATTGCCTTAACCACAGCTACATGTAGCCAGAGGTCGGGACAATTTATTACTATTTGTTAAAGAATGAACATTAAAACTTAGAATTACTAACTTACTTTAACAAATGAACTATGAATTATGAACTTACTTTAGAATGCACTATATATATTATCTTTTTTCAATTATTATTTAAGACTTAAAAAAAAGTTATTTTATGGGACATAATTGTTTTTTCAGCGGCGCGGGAATGCCTGGGCGATCGCGCGGAGCCCTGTTTTCAGCGTTAATTTATAATTATTAATAATAGAGACAGAACTCTGGGTGTTTAAGAAGCTTATTTAAAATTCCTTAAATGTTAATAGTTCCGGAGTTATTAACAAAAAACGAAAATCCTTTTTTATTGCTTGTTGACTAGACTTGTACGTGCTTTGATATTCTCAAAATATTTACTTTTACACAAAACATGCCTTCGCGTATCGGTACAAACATGATAAGAATTGTAAAAAAGTAAATAAAAACTAAAGCCCCTGTACTCTGTACTATTATACATAGTGCCATCCCTATAGGCTCTCGACCTTACGCTGTATTTATTTTATTTTAATCTTTTAACTGATAGAGACAACAAGCGCAGATATAATCTAGCTTGAGCCTCGGTCAAGGCGGCAAACAATGGTATGCCCTAGATAATGTGATTACGGTATTCGGGAATTGGCCACGCCATAATCGCGACAAGGTCGAACTGCGCCCGTCGGATTGAACGAACTACAATAATGGCTTTTACAATGTTGATTGTTGATCTGAGACTGCTTTATTAATACTACTAATTTGATAGACTGACCAATCAAAAATATGATTTTTTTTAACTAACTGAGAAATTATACCTTTAGATGATAACAGTTCAAATCTTTATATTAATTACGTGAAGCAAAAACTGTACCCCTTTTTACAAAAATTGCGCGGACGGAGGAGTATGAAATTTCGTACATTTATGTTTTATATATAGAAGGAGTGCAGAATGCTAATTATTTTTAATCTAATATATAAAATTCTCGTGTCGCGGTGTTTGTAGTAAAACTCCACCGAAACGGCTTGACCGATTCTCATGAAATTTTGTGTGCATATTCGGTAGGTCTGAGAATCGAACAACATCTATTTTTCATCCCCCTAAATGTTAAGGGTAGTCCACCCCCAATTTTTTTTTTAATTTTTATATAGAATATATATTTTTTATTTTATTATGATTTGGCGTTGAAAAATACATACAACCCTAAATTTTCACCCTTCTACCACCAACCCTTATTTTTAAATAGGGTTTAGTGGCAAGACAACGTTTGCCGAGTCAGCTATAGTCAAATTGATTGTTGTTTTAAAATTTATCCCCAATAGGGAAAGGCAAAAGACTATAAGCCATACAGCCGTAATCAAATTGTTTTTTAAAGGGTTCTTTATTTTCATAAATTTTTGGTTTCCTTTAATTTTAATTTTTATTTATGGTCGAATTTCGACCTCGGGTCGACCACTAGTTATCATTAAATTATAATAAACAAAGACAATGTAAAAATAACATATTTTGATATTCCTAAGTAATTTTTTACTCATTACTCACCAAAGAATTTATTCACGCATAAGCTTGGAACACTTTAACATTTGTATGTAGTATACTTTGAAGAATAACACTTATTTTATATAATAAAAACTAAAAATAACTGAAAGACCGGGAAATCCCGGTTCCGTTAAGACAAAATACCGAAAATCCCGGTTCGCAAAATCAGACCGGTTCTGGAAAAACTACTTGCTAAGTACGTTTAGTATTATCTCTTGAACTGTTATCCACTTGTCAATGATAATTCACTCGCGTACCACTTATCGCTGTAAGAAGTTGGTGCCTTATTGTATTATCTCATCACATGAATCATCTGGACTAGTATAACTATATTTCTTATGGAACTTCCGTACGATATCATCAAGGTAGGATTTATTCGTGTTCATTATTCTGAGTTTGTGTATATTCCTATTTTGTTCTATTAACCTTTATCGATTAATCGGTATTTCAGTAAATGATTTCCTTGACCTATAACCTCGATTATTCTAAGACCTGAAAACATTTTTTTATAAACCCTTAAATTTTAATTAATTTAACTGAGGTAGGGCACAGCAGGAATTTCCTGCTCAAAATATGGAGCAGCCCGACTGGGGAAGTACCTCGACCTTACAGAAGATCACAGCTAAATAATATTAGCAGTAGCAGTATTGTGTTCCTGTTGGTGAGTAAGGTAACCAGAGCTCCTGGGGGGATTGGGGATTGGATCGGCAACGCACTTGCGATGCTTTTGGTGTTGGAGGCGTCTATAGGCTACGGTAATCTCTTACCATCAGGTGAGCCGTACGCTTGTTTGCTGAACTAGTGATATAAAAAAAAAATGTCCAGACTGAGCTATATTGACTAATAAACATAAATGTAATTATTCTGTGAGTATGGAAAAAAGTCGATTGGCATAAACTAACACAGAAAAATCAGTCTTGGTTCTCTTCCACGAAGTCTTTGGATGACTGGCACGTGTAGATGGTTTAGACTTACACCTAATCATTAGAGTTAGAAAACGGTACTGAAATTCCGTTCTAGAATGTTTTCAATAAGGACATCTGCAGGGTATAGTATGAATACATTAAAAACATTTACCTAAAACACGATTTGAACATTTCGAAATATCGAAACTTGAAAGTCGATTAGAAATCTAGATAGATAATTATAACGATTGCAAAATATCGACTCAAGGATCGTTTCGTAGCGATGGCCCCGCGGATTGTATCGGGAAACGTAATGATATCTAATCCTGTTGGAAGGTGAAATAGCAAAAGCGAATGGAATCACGCTCCGCTGCCGGCGCGGACCGTTTCCGGAAGTACATATGTAGAAATAACTGGTTCTATCCGGTCCGGCTTTTGTGGTTTATCGAAAATACATTAGTTCTTCCCTTGATAAATTAGGTTTAAGCTGTTTTTTTACTATAAACATTGTCTATTTTGTTAAATGCAATAATAGTAACGTTTTGGTTTATTTATATGTGTTTTATAGATTAATAATCATTATTATTAATCACTCTTGCACTTCTGTGCCCCGCGGTAACATCAATTCTCACCATACCATGGATGACTGGTAGAGATTAGTTTGCCCTTGCCAACTTTCTTTGTAAATATGATTTTTACTTGTTTTTTTTTAAGTGCAATAAAAAATATAATAAATATTGAATAATCTATTATTTTTTCTTAGTAAAAAATAAGCGTAAGAACTAAGTTATCAAACGTCCTTAAAATATAATGAGACTAATTTAAATATACAGAATAGAGATAATTCATTACATCTAATAAAATATAGATATATAGGTACGCGATACAATTACTAAATATTGTTAGAATGTTTCAGAAGTTAAAATTGTTTATAAATATTTGAACAGATCATTGTTAATAGCAATGTGGTTTTTATAATTCGTATTGAGGAATAATAGACACTAGCTGTGCCCGCGGTTACATGCGTTACTTTAAGGAAAAAATACCCTATAACCTTTAATAATTTTTCCCTTTGAGCCATTAGGGTTTCCTGATTAGCACATTTAAATGAAATTTTCTACTTTATAATATTAGCATAGATAATAATATACGATTCAGTGATTTTAAAATTACGCAATTGCTAAATTTATTTAATCGACTCATTAGTCATCAGTAAAATGAGGTCTGCGATTGTTCTCAATGCACGCTCGCTATTTGTTAGTAGAACATTGTATTCGATTATAAATAATGACTACTTAAGTATTTAAAAAATAAATATGTTTTGAAAATTAGGTTGGTTATGTTTTATGACTGCGTAGATCTAGCTTGATGCTTTTAAAGTCTAAAGTGTTCTCGATAATGACGTGAAAAAACAAAAACATTTGGCGTACAAAAACGCAAAGTTCAAAATATTTGAGTTTTGATATCGTTTAGCTTAAAATAATCTGTAGTGATAAGAAACCTGTCAAAATCCTCAAAAATATGCCATAATGTAACGTTTAATTATTTTGAATAAACAATATTATAGAATTATCTAGTTCTTTTTTTTTTTTTTTTGTTTTACCTGTTACACATTTTTGACTCCAATATTCCTAAAATTTAATCACTTAATTATTACATATTTTTAGTTGAGTTATAATTAATTTTATAATCAAACACTTTATCTATGACCTTAGTCGTAGTCTGACAGGTTCGATACGTAGACGCATTAGTAACTAAGTCTCAGAGTTATCATATAATAGCATTCTATTTTTTTCTTTTATTTTGGAAACGAACGGTATTGCAAAATGACAAATAAAATAATATTAGTAACAGTTTCCGATAATTACAAATTGTACATATATGTATATATATCTTAGACCGAGAGTTAAGAAAAATGTATAGAGGTATATACGTGTATGTGTGTGTGTGTGTGTGTGTGTGTGTGTGTAATTGTTGTTCGATAGTTAGTTCCTAAACCATGGATAAGATGTCAGCCTTAATTGTCGGATTAATGAAGGAGCGACTTGTCGTTCGGAGGGGTAACTTGGTCATTGAACTGCCCGTTTCGTGACCTCCTAGGTCATTTAATGTGTAATTTACGATATTGCTTTTTCATTTTAGGGCACATATGAACGATTTCGTAATAATAAAAAAAAAACGTTATAGTAAATTTATAACTCTCAAACTTTTAACCTGTGATACTTGACAAATTATGATTTATAATTTCAGATATTATTATGGAATTTTACTGTCACTTTAATAATGTTTTCATACTTAATATATGTACACAACCGCTCCGATCTAGTGGTGCGTGTAGTCGCTTAAAACACCGACGGTTAGCGAGTTCGACTCCCGCTCGGGATGGATATTTGTATTTTTACAAAAAATTCTTTCCAGTTTCGATGTCTGTCATAGTGGGTCTCTCCACCGTGCCTCGGAGAGCACGTAAAGCAGTCAGTCCCGTTGTTATAGTAAATATCTGATAGCGATCGTTACTCATGGTAGGGAACGTTTCCGCCAACATGGAGTGGAGCAGCGTGGTGGATTAAGCTCAAATCTTTCTCCTACTAGGAAAAAAAGTCCTATGCCCAGCAGTGGTATATTACAGGCTGAATCGATATGTACTGTATTATATATGAAAATATTCTAAAGTAATGAATAGAGTCGGTCATTGAACTGATATATGTAATGACAGTGTAAAAATAACAAGTATGTCATTTACCCGAGATGTTTAAGGAAGTAGAACATCTATAACTGTAGCTTTAAGTCCCTATCTTCCAGCGATCCTATAGCGTGTCTTGCATTGCAGTGTAACTGTATTATAAACAAATATGTAGTATTAGTGGACCCGGTAAACTTCGTACCGCCATATTGTTTGATGCTTCCGGTGGGGATCGTTTTTTTTTTTTTTTTTTTTCTTTTATATAAACCTTGTCTTGTTGAAAAAAAAAGTTATACGCGTATATACAATATACGTATACATACGACTTTATAGGCGTCCTGTATTGCGAACTTTTAAACGCGTAAAGTTGAACAATTCGTGACATCTTCTGAAATATTTCCGACTAGCTGCGCCACGCGGCTTAACCTGCGTTATTTCCGATCCCGAGGGAATGTCGGGATAAAAAGTAGCCTATGTGTCGTTCTAGATCTCAAGCAATCTACGTACCACGTTTCAATTAAAATTTGTTCAATAGTTTTTGCGTGGAAGAGTAATAAACATACATCCATATTGCCTTATAATGTTTACGCGAATTTCACTTATTATAATGAAACAACTTTTTCGGAATTTATCGCGGTTTAATAAGAGTCCTCCCGTGACCATGGTTGCTGTAAAGTATCCGAAACGTCGATTAACATCCACATCCATCATCACGAACTTTCACATAAATTATAATATTAGTAAAATTTTCTTTATTCT
This sequence comes from Melitaea cinxia, assembly GCF_905220565.1. NCBI lineage: Eukaryota > Metazoa > Arthropoda > Insecta > Lepidoptera > Nymphalidae > Melitaea > Melitaea cinxia. The sequence goes on from NC_059412.1 coordinate 11,796,274, forward strand.
TCATTTCGTAAATATAATTTACAAAGTATTAGAAATTTTGAAAAATAAAACTGAGACGGTTTAGCTAGTTTTGAGTTTAATAGTACAAGGTTAGGTTAGTCACACATATAACAATTCATTTTTGTTTATTGTGATTGTCTACTGATTGGCGACGTTCAGTTAACTGAATTATACAGTTATTTGTTTAATTATGTACTTGAATTGTCCTTCGTATTACGCAAATTATGATTGACATAGTTTTATAATTACAATTTTAATTAATTTTAATCGAAATAATTAAATGTTTTTCGTTAATTTATGAAATTGATTTTTAAATAGTAGTTAATACGTTTTCTATATGTAACTCTAATAATACTAGTGTGAAAAAAAATTGGACACTGGGTGAGTTGCGTGGTTCCATTTACGTTTATAATTATTAATGTTTAACTTCTAAGAACGAAGTAGCGTGAAGTTTTACAGTATATTTAAAATCTTCTTTACTTTAAATAGGCTTTTTAAATGTAATTTTTTCTTAATCAGTATAATATATATGTATTTTTGTAATAAAAACATCTAAAATATGTAATATTCCACAAGTAAGGTAATTAATTTAAATAAAATTTAACAGTTAATTTCGTATTATAATTTGTGAAAACTCTTTTAAATAAGTAACGGATAATATTTACGTATTGAATTAAAGTAGTTTTACGTGGCGAATAAAATGATATATATTAGACGCACACATTCAGCCTGACTGACTGCATTCAGTCAGTTCAGCCTATTGCAGTCCACTGCTAGACATAGGCTTCTCCAAGTTCGCGTCAGACATCCCGATCTTTCTCAGTTCTAGTGCAACCTACACCGGCAATCGTACGTAGTAAATAAAAAGTAATCGAATGTTTTCGTGTAATTATTTTTGCGTTCAACAACAAAATAATATTTAATTTTGAAACTAATTAGTTTCACAAACGGATTCGAAATCAATAACGAAATAAGAAATCGTATCCTGTTAAAATTTACCAATAATCATACAATTAAAAAAAGTCTGACAAATTATCGGAAAGAAGTTTTTGTGTAAAATTTGTATTGCATTAAACCTAGACGTGCTTCAGTAAAAAAAAAATCCCCAGCAACGGATATCGAATATATAACTAACGACAATTAAGTACATTGTTAAAGAAGTTACCGGTGCATACGAAATTTATATTTATTTCGAAATGAGTAAAAAAAGACGTATAAAACGAGGTCGCCTCTACATTCGGTCGGTATGCGAACGGGTACCGTATGAAAATATTAAAATAATTAAAAAAAAAAGACAGCTTCTAACCTTGACAATGTCCGTTATTTCGTTTGTGTGCGCCACGCGAGCATAGTCTTCTAATTAATCATTGTAATTTATAACAATTAAGCGCGTAAAATCCTAAATATTAATTATGAATATTTAGTGCCGTTTTTGAGATGTTTTTTTTTTAATAAACTTAGTTATAAGTCTTGTTTTAAGTCATGAAATAGTATTTAGATGGTATGAACGTGCTTTCAATTTATTATATTTGGTAATTCTATTATGATAGTTATCAGTCACGAAAAGATAATAGTTTAATTTCGCAAGACAATATTAATTTCAAATATTGTTATCTTTGAAACGTTTTATATATTAATTGAATATATTTAAGTGAATGGTTTAATATTTTCACGGTCTTTTTTGTAAATCTTATCTTACCTATTCAATTCATATATTTGTAAATTTGTAATAATTGCGCGCTATTGTTAATAAGTGTGCGTTGTCTCTTGTTGTCAAGAGCGTTGTAGATGTAAGCTGTAATTTTGTATTACGCTTTTTTTTTAAATTTTTAACCGTATGTAGCTTTTTTTTCGGGTCGTCTCTGCAGAATCCACATTCCAAATCGGTGATGGCTTCACGTTTATTATTAAATTTTTAATTTGTAAAATGACGATTCGTTGGTGTTTTTGAAGCATAATTTTTGATTTTGATTTTTGAATCAATACGTATTTACGTAAACTTTTGTATAATAAATTCATTATCTTATCATATAATTACTAATGAATAAAACGCTTATTTTAAAACAACTGTCAGACTGTCATTGTAACTAGTTAGTATGTTTGAATAAAAATCTATATCCTTAGACTCTACGGGACTTATCGCAATTATTATTTTAAAACTTCCAATATTTCGGCGTCTTTGCAGGCGCTATGGTCGCGGACGATGAAACTCAACCGAGTCAAAGGTAACTGAGAAAGGGCATAGCACGAAATATTCTGCTTAAAATCTGGAGCTGCCCGATCGAGGAAGTACCTCGACTTTACAGAAGGTCACAGCTAAATGATACTGCTTCCAAGCAGTGCTGTGTTCCTGTGATGAGTTAGGTGAGCAGAGCTCCTGTGGGGATTGGGGGAGGGTCGGCAACATGCTTGCGATGCTTCTGGTGTTGCAGGCGATCTATAAGCTACGGTAATCGCTTACCATCAGATGAGCCATACGCTTCTTTGCGAACCTAGTTGTATAAAACAAAAGGCCCGTAAAATCGAGTGTTTCAAAATCGAAATCCAAAAGTGTAAACAAAACTTTCATCGGAATAAGTATATTTTTCTATAATTTTGACATGTAATATTTCTAAATTTTAAATGTAGATATATGAAAATGTGTTTATCATCATTCAGAATTGAATAAAAAAAGACATTTTAAGAACGAATTATAATAAAAAGATTGTTATTATTTGCATCTTTTTGCATAAGTAATAAGTTTTCCTTGTCAACTTGATTCTTTATCGTATTCTTATTTATTTAAGTTTATTAGATTTTTTTTTTTTTTATAATTTATAATTTCAATAAATACTTACTCGTTTACATACATTTACTATCTAACTGTGGTAAAATTCTATTGCAATTAATGTATACAGATTTTTTGTATAGTTTTTAATTATACATATACTAGCTGACTCGGCAAACGTTGTTTTGCCATATAAATTATTTCTACGGAATTTCCAGTTTATAAAAAAAAACTAACTTATTGTAAGTGTGTAAGGATGTGGTATATGAGTGAAAGAGGCATGGAGCGCTGTTAACGATGAGGGAATATAAAAATAACAAAACACCAAACATTGTTTTTATTTATTCCTTAAAATTACACATCATTAATTAATTACGACAGTAACACTAACAAACAATATCAATCTCTTAATGCTATAGCGTGAACAATATTTTTTGTTAGCCCATCTTTAGCTAACACAAACAAACTGAATAGTTTACCCACTCGAGAGCCTGCCACGTGTATTTGTCCGGGTGAAAAACATGGTGTGCTCAAATCTAAGCCACAAACAGACATCGTGTGACCTTGTGACTTATTTATAGTCATTGCAAATGCCAATCTAATGGGAAACTGAATACGTTTAAATTGCATTGGCAGATCTGTAGCTATAATAGGGATTCGTGGTATTAATATATTTTCACCTCTCGGAACTTGCCATTTAAAATACCTGGCTTCGATAACGTTTTTCATCCATTTTTGAATGACTAATCGCGTACCGTTGCACAGCCGTGGAGGATTAAAATTACAAAGCAAGATAATTGGACATCCAACCTTCAATTGTAAATTATGCGGTGGCATGTCTGCAAAATCCAGTAAGTTCAAAAACTCTGTTGGAAATTTTACAGCTTCGCTGGCATCGCAAACTGTATCAATAGATTTGTGTGATACCAAGTTCCCTGGCAACAACTGTTGTATCTTCAGATTTAAATCGTCAACGTCCACATTTTTTGCCGCTAAAATTGCTCTTTCTGCAAGTCACTCATGATTTATGTACTTTGTGTGTACATCGGGATTTTACTTTTTTAATGAGAGCATCTTGCGCGAATCAACGATTGTGCAGAAATCGGTCGGCAATTTAACGCATCCAGTTTCATCTATGAAACTTTTCCATCGCCGACATCTAAGTGTTGTTTTGAAAACGTTTCAGCGAATGGATCTTGTATCATTTGAACGCGAATATTTACTTTCAGTTGTACTTTTTCAACATTACGCCACAATGATCATGATTTTAAGCAAGCGTTGATCTCATCAGCGTATGTTGAACGTGAAATGACAAATAAATGAACTTGAAATACAAATTTTTACAATTTTTTACAATGTGCTATGACGGGTGACAAAATGACAATAATAAAATGTTACAATGTAAAGTTTCAATTAAATGTTATGCTCAACTGGCGGGGATAACTTACCAAGTTATCATTTATCAAACTGATTGAAAAATTATTAAAATGACAATTAAAAAAATTTGTTTGGTGATAGGAATGAAAAATTTGGAATATATTCATTTTTTAATGCCTATCGGGCGTGATTAAAAATGATTATATTACTAAAATGAGTATTTATAAATATAGGTTTGTGATAGAAGGGTGAAAATTTAGGGTTGTATTTATTTTTAATGCCACATTATATAAAAATAAAAAAAAAAATGTCCAAAAAATATAAAAAAAGTTAAGTGTAGACAACCCTTATCACTTAGGGTTATGAAAAATAGATATTAGACGATTCTCAGACCTATCCTATATGCACACAAAATTTCATAAAAATCGTTCCAGCCGTTCCGGAGGAGTATTTTACCTAACATTGTGACACGAGAATTTTATAAATAAGATATATTGTACTAAGCTCTCACCCTTTTCCTACATGGGGAAAGAGGCCTATGCCCAGCTGTGGGATATTACAGGCTGAAGCGTAATCATGCTAGTTTCTTATAGCCTCTACTTTTTTCTTTTATTCAGAAATCCTTGAAGTGCTATTATTAAAGTCAATTATACAAATACTTGAACACACGTAATGTCGTTTGAATGATTAGGAATGCGATTCCTTTCTTAGTTACCATAACCAGTTGTAGCCTTAGTTCTTAGACGTGTATCTAGAAAAATTCTAGACCATATCCTGATTACAGTATGAAAAGGAAGTCTAGACATAATCCTTCTTAGACGCAATTCAACCCGCAGGATTACTGACTGTACTCCAAGTGTTTCTGTTTGGTTACATAAGACGACCGTAAGAAATATTAGTTACACTTTAAAAGAGAAAATTTAAAAGACTGTTATATAGAAAAACATTCTTAGTTCGATATAGTACCTTTAATGTAATAAAATTGTACTTAACTAAATAAGAACTAACCGCATTGGAGTAGCGTGGTAGATTAAGCTCTGATCCTTCTCCTACCGCTAAGCCCAGAAAAGAGGTCTATGCCCGTTAGCCCGCCACCCGAAGCGAAACAAAAGCACTGGCTGAAAATCAGAGTTTTCCAAGATCACGGTCTTGGGAAGCAATTAGCTGAGCCAGCTCCCTCTGTCTCGCCTACTTACGGTAGATTTTTGACACAAGTTGTATTGAGCTTCAGCCTGTAATATCCTACTGCTGGGCATAGGCCTCTTTCCCCATGTCGGGGAAGGATCAGAGCTAAATCCGACACGCTACTCCAATGCGGGTTGGCGGATATATTCCCTACTATATGAGTAATGATCGCTATCAGATGTACATGATAACAACCGGGACCGATGGCTTAACGTGCTTTCCGAGGCACAGTGGGTGACCCACAAGGACTGCACAAGCACCCAGACCACGGCAAACATCTGTATAGTCAATACAAATGTTTGTCATGTGTGGGGATCGAACCCGCAACCGTCAGCGCAGCAGCCACAAACCAGTGCTGTGACCGTTGCACCAACGTGTCGTCTAAAGATAATTCTATCTCTAGTAACTATAGAATATCCAAACTGGCCATTAGCGATAATACTTGCCTTTGTACTAGTGTTGCCCAAATGCAAGAACAAGACGAGACTTAGCCAGTCTTGGTCTTGGTCTTGCGCCAATACACCTGGTCTTGGTCTTGGTCTTGGTCTTGCGCTCCCAGTCTTGGTCTTGGTCTTGGTCTTGCAGCAAGAGTCTTGCAAGTCTTGCAATTACCTATTAGTCTATTACTATTTATTAAAGTTTACTTTAAATCTTAGAAAAACGTATTAGAATTGGAACATTGTGAGCTTGAATTAACATAGCCATAGTAAAGATCAATACTTACGTAAGTTAATGGCGTTTTTGAAAGTATCGCATGAATAGCTACGCAGAGTTAAAATTCTTTTAACTGTTAAAAAAATATTCTTACCTGTCCACTTCTTCCAGCGGTTACTAAAAAGCTTGTGATATCTCCACTTAATTTTGGTTTAACAGGAAGAAATATTTCTGATTCCTTTTTGTGGAAAGATATTAGATGTTTCCTTAAGTGTTTCTGTTTTTCATTTTTATTTCAATCTTTTTATGTTGGCACAATTTACAGAAGGCAGTTTGGGATGCATGAATTATTTCGAAAAACTCCTCAAATTTGCTTTTGGGTCTTTTAGATCTGTGACTCAAACTCTCGTTACTCGGACTAGAATAATTTGAATCTTCGTCACTCATATTAAATTGTACACGTGATACGTTTTTAGAAAACAACGAGAATTAGTAAAAACAATTATTAAGTTAGACTTGAAGCACAGCTCAATTGGAAATGAGTGGAATTAAAATAATTCCTTTATTTATAGTACGTTTCCTTGCTTTCTACCGCGCCGCCTCGCCACGTGCCGGCTCTATGAAAAGGATGCCGCCGCAAATCAAACAATGCCGCGTGCGGCGTACAAACACACACTAAATATTACCTACTTGTACAGACGCGACGCGTGAATAAAATATATGTAAAGAATTAGTGCCAATCACTATTCTTTACATATAAGTGAATGTTTTGGCGTACATCTATACTAATATTATAAAGCTGAAGAGTTCGTTTGTATGTTTGATGACAGAAGTTTTAAAATAAATAAATAAGTCCTGAACGTCACTATACCTCCAAAGTTACTATTCCTCGTGGACGAAGTCGCGGGCACAGCTAGTAAATACTTACTCTCATCATCTCTCTCAGAGATATTCGGGCTGGTAAGTAATACAAAACTCTTATCGCAGGCTTTTTATTTTATTAGTAGGTAAGTACCTATGCTTTTTATATTATTTTGTTAGTTTTGTAGAATTTTTTTACACGTTTCAAGTATATTTAAAAGTGGCTACAATATTTATTAAACGGGTGATATTTGAACACTTTTTGCTATTTTTTCTTGTAAAAACTTAAGAAATATAATGACTAAATGTACAATAATAGTACCTAAGTAATTAGTTTAAAACCATATAAGTAATCAATATTATAATATATACTTACTAGAATGAATTAATATGACATCTACTACGTATCCTTACCATTTTATCCTAATCATAATACTACTTGCGTGATCAGTATAATGTATTCATTTTCATTCTAAGCACTCTGAAACTTATTTATTCTTTGGAACACCTGTAGGTACTCTTAAAATTCGAAATTATTTTGCATGAGTATACCTACGCCCTATGGCGGCAATCAAATAGTGTCAAATGTTATGATTTCGGCGTGGCGGCAACGATTGTTTTAGATTTCAAAAGAAGCCGCCGCCCGGCGCGTGTATCATAACCATGTACTTCCGAAAAGCGGCAAATTTCTTTGAGAAGTAAGTACAAAACCTTTGATGCCGCATTATCAAAGTGCCGATGGTTAAAACATAACTATGCATGCACTCAGTTTGATTTTAATAGATATTTTTTTATTTGCTATGTTTATGGTATTAGTCGTAATGCGCATAGGTCCAGTTTTTCATATTCTTTGATACAGTTTTTGCGTCTCATAGAATTCCTAAGCGTACCTACCTATACACCGAACTGTTACACCTAACTACTCAGTGAAATAGCGCTAAGTCCTAGCTGCAAGACGCAAGAGTCTTGCAGGCTATGTCTTGTTCTTGCTCAAGTCTTGCACGGTCAGTCTTGGTCTTGGTCTTGCTAAAAATACGCGGTCTTGTTCTTGGTCTTGCAAAAACGCAAGAACAAGACCAAGACTGCAAGACCAAGACTGAATTTGGGCAACACTACTTTGTACATTACTACCTGTATGTTTTAATACTGTTTGATGTACATCCTTTCAAAATGGTGTTTAATAAATTCTATTCTATTCTGCTTTCTTATTTACAATATTAATATAAATAGCGTCTATACTATAATAAATATTCAATAGTCATCAAAGCTAAATTTCAACATAGCTAACGATTCAACTCGAGTATTTACAATTCTAAACTAAGTCGATAATGTCGATGGAATGTGGTGGAAAGGAAAAGCCGCATTGATCATGAATTGACCGCCAGTTTGTGCGGTCTTGCTTTCTGTACACCATTTATAGTCGACAGATTGTGAAATTCATTCCAGTGTCTAGATTTTGCCAGATTTCGATAGATTTCTCGTTTCAAATCAGAATATATAAATTGAATTTAGGATTTGATATAGTTATTGAATGTTATTATTGTCTGGCAATAATCGGTTATTATTATCATTTTATTTTTGAACAATTTAGTTATTACACTATTTACTAAATTTTAAATTACTATAATGATATCAATTCTTCTAGCACTAGTGTTTTTTCTACAACTACATTACGTATCAAAGAAACGTTGCACCTTAGTATGGTATATAAATATAATAAGTATTAAAAAAGAAAAAGACGCACAAGAAATATTATAATTCAATCAGGCGTTTTAATCGTGATTTTGTTAAATATTTTTAATAAATATGTATTAAATGGTGCTAAAGTTTAATTTTATTGCACGTAATATTAGTTGTAAATATAACTTCCGATATCAAAATGTTTAAATAAATGATGAAGAAGATTTAAACTTTTAATATACGTATTTATCGGCAAAATTATTTCTAAGCGAACGGTTAATGATGACGCGGAAACTATTAGAAAGCCTATACACCATAACTCTCACTTAAAATACAAGTTTTATTCGAACACCATAGTAAACACGTATCATCAATATAACTGCCGTTTATGACGAAAAAGTCAATATGAAAATTAAATTTTTATAAAGTTAACGAAAAAAAGTTTGCCGGAATCACTTATATCGAAACTTTACTTACTTACTACCTTATACTTTGATCGAAAACCCAAAAAACCTGATTCCGACTCAATATAAGTTAATTTTACAAAAAAAAAGTGTCGCACATATCTATTTGATCCCAGCATCCAGCTCCAGGTGAAATATAAAAATGAACAGCTAATTACAGATATGTAATCATTCATTCATTCATTTGGCTTAATAGTTTGCAATGTTGCCATAAGAGCACAGACGTTGATGATAGCTAATGTCATATGTAGAAAATACACAGTAGAGGTTACAGATTTGTAGTAAGGATCGTCTTCTAATGTCTATGTCGCAGAGAGCATGTGATACCATGATGACACATGGCTGACATGACATGGATGAAACCTAATGAACAGTCGCACAAAAAGAAATATTGACATGATAAAATAATATTAGTTAAATGTAGTAAATAAATTTATTATTCCAATAATTACTTAATCTATAAAACTAGATGTCTGGGTACGCCATTGTAAAAAGAAAACAAACTCCTAAAAAGTGTCCAATAGCTAGTCTTATTGTAATTTTCCTTTTTTATTTCTATTATTATAAATCGACGATAAAAAATATTAATGAGAATCGCAATTTTTTTATAACACATCGTAATCATGAATATTTCGGAATGTTATGTTAGGAAGAGAAAACCTGTTCCATATTGATCGAATACTGGATGCAAGGTTGCAATATAAATTTGCAATTGTCGGCCAGTGTACCGGAAACACAGTCTAATTCTCTTTACCACTTGATCACTGCGTTCTATCATCGAAATAGTTGTTGCCTGCATAACGAGTTTGCTCGGTCCGGCCGCAAGCCCATTAAAATACCTTTTTACCTACGCACGCGGTACGTTCAAACGGTTTTAATTCTAATTGAAGTTAACTTAGTGGCTGTTATCCCGTGCTCTAACTTCAACAGCTTTACGCATATCCAACCGTACAGGTATGAATTTATCGATAGGTGTATGGTATTATATTTGTTTTGGTATCAACGGAGACCTTGAACATCCTTGAGAAAGATCGTACCAGTGATTAGTTGTATAGTGATTTATTTTGTGCTGTGTTACTCTTGTGGGTGGAACGAGTGCTTCTGTTTTTGGTTGTTTGTGCTAATGGTGTGATGAAAAGTATTAAAAACGTAAATATTTTTTTAAAAAATCCTAAATTTTTAATTAATAATTAGAATCCTGTAAGTGTTTGTTACTATTTTTCTCGTTATTTATTTTTTGTTACACAATTATATTGCTTCAATATGTTCTGATATTTATTTCCAAATTTAAATTATATCGATTAATATTATTTACAGCTGATAAAATCAATAGAAAACCCGTAACTTTAAACGAAGCTCTCAAAGAAAATGTCCCTAATACTTGAGTCAACATCGGCCCCGCTAGATCAATATTAGCATTGATCCACCGACCGGTTTCAGAAACTTTGATAGACTTGTCGAAACTTCCCAAATGTTACCATCTGGGGACTGACTCTCATCCAATAATCATGTTACGCAACTACAATTATTATAATTGAAATTATATTGCTAGATAAACTATATTTTTCATAAAACCGTTATTTGGTATCGATTGACTCTGATAACACGGAATTAATTTTAATAATAGTTTTAATATTGTAAAGCCAATTTATCCGAAAGCAAATTATTCTATAAAGTACACAGTACTGTGATTCTCACTAACTGCACAGTAACCATTAACCATTAATTCCACGCAGCATATATAATTGAGAGAAATATCTAGTTTATCAAGTACCAACCAGTTTTTTAGATAAATAAGTATAAATTACATGTGCATATTCTCGTACATATTAATCACTCCATCACTTTAGCCTATTGCAGGCCACTACTGGACGAAAAATAGCGTGCACTCATGTGTTTTGCCCATAATCACCACGCTTGATAGGTGGGTTGGTGACCGCAGTGCTGGCTTTGTCGCACCGAAGACGCACATATTAATAATTAAATAATACTATTTTAACCTCGATATATAATTTAAGATAAATTTCAAAGAAAACTTTTTAGAGATAAAATTTTACCGACGAAGATAAGCAGAACGAGGACTGAATATAGTGACTTGCAAAAGCTTGTATTTTACCTAAAAAAGCTTGAAATAATTCGCAATGGTAAATAAGTGAATTTTTAAAATAGTCATTCTATTTGGGTCTCTATAATAGATATTGATAAAATTTGAAGATTAGCTGTCTGACTTATTACGGTATCTAACAAATAGAAGTTTTTGATACGTTCTTATTATTTCTTTACCCTCAAACTTCGCTTTATTTTTTTATCGATACTAATGTTATATGTATAACTGAAGAAATTGTTTGTTTGTTTAAACGTGCTAATCTTAGAAACTTACTGGTTCGAATTGAAATAATATTTTTTCGTGCTTGTATGTGTGTTTGTGTGTGATTTAGATAGTCCATTTACCGGGGAAGGTTAGTGGTATATACATTTTGGTACGTTTTTCCTTTAAATTAACGCGGGCGAAATCGCAGTGCACAGCTAGTCCGATATATTTTTATTCGCAGCACATGAAACCAAAAGTTATAGTTTTACTCACACATAAGTTACTGATAGATTATCAGATACTTTACCAGCAACTCGAGTTACTGACAGACTACCTCATTCACTTTCACCTCAAACCCTTAAAATTAAACAAACTTGTTCAATTATGCTTTCGTAGTAAGTCTATTAATATGAGTTGAGAAGTGGTTTCGACGTGGTTAATATTATCTGGGGATAAAGGTCCGTCCTGGCGGGGTAGCAATTCAAAGTGATTATCTTCGGAAACTCTTGGGACTATGTGCGTGCATCTCTGAATGCTATATTTATATCAAGTTTTATCTTGACTTCTAAAAGTATTTTTCTTATGAGTTACCACTTTGTTGTTCTTAAAATAATATTATTTGTATGTGACCTTTTGCAAAAGACACATTTACAGATTTCAAAAGTTTTTAACTGAAAATTACATTTAATTTCATAAAATAGTTAGAAATATTTACCTTTAAGATCTTATGTTTAATGCTTAAAATTCTATGTTGTTGTATGTTTAAAGTTTCAATAATTCTCACCATGTGTTTATAAAAACACGTATCATATTACTGTTCTAGCAAAAACTATATAATAATAAGTAAAGTCTGTCTGTTTCAACAAGATCGCGTGTCTTCACACAGTGATCATTATTTACAAATGTCGCTTTAAAGAGGAATGGAGGGCACAGACAATTTGTGGTCATTATCTTCTCACGTGTGTCACTTTTACTTTAAAAAACTGTGACACGGTAATTAATTGGTAATTTTCTTCTACTAATTTTGTATTTATGATCTAAGAAGAACGCGATTTCGCGCGTTCAAAAAATTGAACTTTTAAAATGTTAGAATAGATATCAGAACGTTAAAAATGTGTGTTTATATTTGTGACTAGCGACCCGCCCCGGCTTCGCGCGGGTGCAATGCTGATACTAAATATACTACAGAATGTCTTTATTTATAGTATGAAGCTAGCTTATAGCATGGTTATTAACATAATAACAACATCCAAATATGCGTCGTTAGATTACACGTTGTTACAGAATGCGTTGAAGAAATAAAGGTTCACTGCTCGTTCCCCGTAGGTGATACCGTGATAATTTGTAGCCTATATGCTGACCCGACTTCTTAATAATATTCGTGCCAAATTTGAAGTAAATCCATGCAGTACTTTTTGAGTTCATCCCGGATATACATACAGACGAACACAAAAATTCTAAAAACTATATTTTTGGCTTCGGTATCGATTGTAGATCACAACCCAAGTATTATTTTAAAAAAAATATTCAATGTACAGTTTTGACTTTCCTACCATTGTATTTTATGTAAAGATTCTATTCCAGCAATTTCTTAAACCATTTCTCAAATTTATTGTAATAATTTAATTTTCATCTATGTTTTTGTAATGAGATACTCTCATGTAAGCTGTATGTGCCTATAATTAGGGTAACACTCAATTTTCTGTACCCTGTGCTGATAATTATAGTGAATTTGTTAGTGTCTACCTTGTTGGCGCATTATAATAAATAAATAAAAAATTTGTATTACCTTTCTTGAATATAACTAACAACTAATTAATCGCTGAACTGTCTTTCGGATACATTAAGCGACTAGCCCGTTGGCGCAGTTTCTAGTGACCCTGCTTTCTGCTCCGGGGTTGTGGGTTTCCCACAATTTCCAACCAGAGTCTGGGTGTAATATATATGTAGTATTAATATGTATGTTTATCGAAAAACAAAAATGTAGCTATACCAGTCGGCTGTTACCATTAAGTTGCTTACTTTAGGAACAGACGACCGTGTGTGTGTGTTGTAGATATTTATATTTATTATTATTTACACTACTTATTTATATTTTATTATCATCTTTGGGAAGCCGTTGAAACCGTCAACGATACAACGTAACAATGAAATTTGCAGCTACAAAATTATTAATTTGAGAAAACGTGAAAGCATTTAATACAACAGGCAAAAATATGGTGTTGAAATTTAATAGGCAGTAAAATTTCATCCATTAAATTGGAAATATCTTTATGACCAGCTAGTTACGTTTTGAACTGGGTATCTTCTTGATTTATAATGAAACTGTAATTTCTTCTTAGTGGGCAGAAAAGGTTAGAAGACTTCCTCGTATTTGTGAGTAGGCAATGCTGATTATTATTTTACATTCACATATATGGGTAGTGCTTTTAAGTTACAATGTGATGCTTAACAGCCTATAGCCTTCCTCAAGTAATAGTCAACATTTCAACTTTTTATGTATATAGGGCAAGAAGTATCTTGTTCAAAATTTCGGGTTACTGAGGAAATACGGAAGATCACATTCTAATAATACTGCTCTCATCTGAATGTGTGTTTCTATAATCATCCTGGTAGTGCATTTCATACATTATGGCACCCGTTAGCCATCAGGTGGATCGGACCGTACGCTTGTTACCACTTGATATTAAAAAAAAAACCTTGAATTGACTGATACCTTCTGAAATTAGCGATTTTAAACTAACTTCTTCAGCTTTACAAGATACGTATTTTAAATGACTATTTATTTTGGGTGGTTCTTTTTCTTTTTATTAATTCTATCGTGACTAATAACCATGAGTGCGTAATTCGTGGATTGGCAGTTCCTATTCTAACGTCAACTGGTAGATTAATCCTCAAAATGAAAACGTCCGTCGAGATGTTTCCCCCTAATCACTAAAACCGGTGTACTTAATCATGTAGGGCTTTCACTTGAAAATGAGCCTTATCGCACCAGTTTTATAATTTATTTTCGTATACCTGATCCAGATGCTTAGATTCGTCGAGAATAAACTGCAGAGATGAGGGTTGACCAAGGTCGTACATTGTTGAGATCCGGTAGCAAACTCAGCTCAGTTAGCTGTATAATAAATAAATCATTTGTTATGTAACTTGTCTTATGTGATAGAGGTGAAAATTTTAAATAAGATAATGTAACGGTTTTTTTTTTTTTTTAATTTAATGTTCGATTTTTAATTTTGAAGGTTTATCAGGTTTATGTTTCGCTTAGTTTTGGTTATTGATTATCGTCACTGGTTTATAAAATCTATCAATAACAAAACGAACTCTTTATTAGTGATACTTATTTTCGGCAAGTAGGTAAAAACTAGATTAAAGTTTTGTATTCATTTAACAATATACAAGGTAATAAACAGTTGGTTTAAGAGTATCTTGTGATATACATATAATAACATAAATATCTTAACGGATTTACCAAAACTTTGTCTTTGGGGAAAAAACTTAAAACTGGCAGTTAGCCAAAGTAACTGATTGAATGATCTTTTGTCCACAGAACAATAGTGGAAAGTGCATCGATGAGACGCCGCTAATCTAGCAGAGGGAGCGTCGCCACGCTGCGTGGTTTACATAATTGTGAGTATACATAATACGGGTTTAGATGTTTGAGTTATTTTACAAGTTTCTTTAACTTGTTGTGAGATAGTGGTGACTAATTTTTCAAAACGGTCGCGGGTTCTTCCCCGCTCGAAATGAATATTTCAACTTTTACTGATATAATTATTAAACGACGATTAAAAGTAATGAAATAATTATAAAGTTAATCTGATTGTACCCACTAGTGATATTTGTACCATACATGTAGTAACAACCAACACGTATCCCATAACTGGGCACAGACTTAAGTCTTCTGTGGAGGAGGGTAGTTGGATTTTTTCTTCGTTTTAAATGCGGATTTAAGAATGAAAGCGAATGACCAAATATTTAGTGGAATATATTATCTCGCTCTGCGCCGCCGTTTCACATCCGTTAATATGAGAGAAAAAAATAGTTTATTGCCTTCTGCGGTAAATGAGCTTCATTTTGTGTTCAAAATGAATTTTTCATTCCGAACCAATGGTTCCTGGAATAAACGCGATTAAATAAACAAACTTTTCAACTTTACAGTAATTAGTAGAGTTGAAATGGAATATTGAAACCATGAATGTTACAGTTTGTGGAAAGGATTAATTACTATTTCTTTTAAAGGCCTTAATTTTATTTATATCATGTTTTAATGAAGGCTTATAGTTGTTTCCCTTAAAGTTTGGTAGTAACTTGTTACATATAGTTATATCACAGAACATTACAACATCATGATACAAACTATTGCTTTATTTAAAACCGGTATATAAGCGAGATCATTTAAATTCCGCCAGTAATGGGATCATTAGGTAATAGTAACACAATCAAATAAGAACGTTACAGTGTTGCGTTCGGTTTCCTCGTATCAACGCTACTCCTGATTAGAATCGTGTGTCGCGAAGAACATGTCGCTATGTTATTATTGTGCTGTGTTGATAAGGTGATTAATATAGTAGAGATATTAATATTATGTTATTATACAATAAACTATAATGTCAGGGAAGAATTAATATCAGTAAATCGTCTATTAGGAAAAATATACTTTACTTGCACGAAAATTTAACGTTAAAATAACTTTATATACTTAGTAGTCTTAATATTTTATATTTTCAATTTCATAAAATGATATTACGGATGAGGCAGGCGTATTTACCTAGAATGAGCTCAAATGAAAATATTTGTCCAGTAAACCGCTTAACCAAACCGGTTTTCGAGATATGATTTATTTTTTAATTCCTTTAAAATTTCCAAAATACTGTATGAATACAAGGTTATTTTTTACAATGTTTTGATAGCTCAATTTTTTAGTCACACGTATATATATAAGTTCTATAAAAATACTAAAACTTGTCGAAAAGTAACAAAGTTAAAATTTCAATTTCTGAAACACCTGACCAAGAAACAGAGTGACCTTTTCTTCGTCCATTTTTAGTTAAGGTTGGATCAAAAATATTTTAAGTATCTCTTGAGCCTCAGAATGAAAGATTAAAAACATTTCAAAAAGTTGTAAAATTCCGTTGATTATTCGTCCTCGACTAATCAGCTGTCAGGAGTTTGTGAATTGGACGACAACGTCTAAGAATAGGCGTCGATTATCTCATAACTGGTTTATTCGTTCGTTGCACCCGACTAACTTTAAATTGACTATAAGTGTTCGTATTCAGGCCTTGGTAACACTGAAATTCACCCAATTTTTTTTTTTTTTTTTAACAATAACAGTGCTATATCGTAAAGTTCTGACACCACGTGAGTCAAAATGACCAAGTCCTTAGAAAATATTGTAAACTATTATACCAATTGATTGTTACGTTTTCTTTAGTTTAGAAGTTTTTAATGTTCTATGCTTGTTTCTGCTTTGCTTATGCGTTTTTAATTTTTTTGTGAATAGTAAAAGTAATTTTTATTGTGTTAAAACTTTAACGACGGTACGATATGAGTAATTAAAAAAAACCCTACGATATGTTTCGAATTACAGTATTGTTCAGAGCAAAAACGCATAAAATGTAATGATTCTACATTACCTAACGTAAAAAAAAAATATTGTATGCATACCAAATAAATAAACATTTATAAAATTTACTTCCTAAGTACTAACCTAAATATTTGTAACGCAGTATTTTAAATACAGTACCAGACTTATCGTTACATTTTCTGTTAAATACGTAATACTGTACGTTGTCTATTAGTTGGTCCGTCCGTTTCGGATGGACGGATATACATAAGCGGCGGATGTCTGGTTTTTAGACACAGGCGTGATAGGTGAGCGAGTACAAACCGAGATACTGCGTTTTGCTATATGTATATATATATTGAATTTTATACAAAAGCTATATAAGAAAGATTCAGAACAAAACAAAACAAAAATTAATCAATGTAATAATAATTCACTTTTAACTGAAAATAAAAAGACAACAAAGTCGCGAAAAAAAAATAGATAATGTGAACTTAATATTAAAAAACTTAACTCCACTATTTGAAATAAAAACTCAAAATAAAGTACAGAAGAACTTATTTGTTAAAATTTAAAAAACACAAGTTTCACTCGGGTTAAAAATATTAAAACACATCAGAATACATTGCTCCGATCCTTCTCCTATGTGGGGAAAGAAACTATGCCCAGCAGTGGGATATTGCAGGCTGAAGCGTCATACCAATGGTGTCAAAATATCATATATAAAATACCTTAGAAAAAAAGATACAAAACTATGTCACAGTTAGGACTTTGCCCCCAATTTAAAATGTTTAAAATAAAACGTAAACTGCAATTATAATATGTCGTACGATAACTACTATAGCACTTTGAATCCAATTAGTCAATGCGGCTAACTTTATTTTAATTTATCCTTTCATTAATAATTAATTAATTTATCAGAACAATTTCCGTTTTAACACGACTATAGAGTAGAGAATAGTCTAGAACAGATAAACGGTAATTTTTTTTGAAAAGTGCTCTTATAACAAACCCATGTTTAGCAGAATATAATTTATTACATAATATGCATGACCACTGTTTGATAAGGATTATTAAATAGTATTAAAATCTATATTTTCTAAAAAATTTTTAATATCATATCAAAAATCGACCGTTCCAGCGGGGATCGAACTTGCATCTCCGACTTGTCCGTGTCGGTGCTGCATTTTTGATATGATATTAAAAATCTATATTTAATACCATATATTATTAAGAATGTATATTTTCTATTTCCCACTAAATAAATATCACACTTTTGTGTTACACGCACAACAACGACAAACGCGGAGATCACGATAAAATACATGGTATATGGAAATCGAAAGGAACAAGACGTCATCGATATTAGTATCTAGTTACTGTAACCCAGTAGCCGGACATTTTTGATATATTTAATTAGACATAAAACGAGCGATATGTCTATGATCTATAAAATATGGTTGCTGTGACAGACGCTTATCCTCACGACGGCTTGAGAAATTCGATCTAAATTTAGACAATCATTGACAATAGATATGTTGAGTAGAAACCGACCTTATTGGGTACGACTAGGAATTCACTCTGCGGAATGCCCTGTACTCCTTTATCACTGCATATATTTTTACAGAGTCGAGCTTTTGTTCGAGTGGTCACTGAACTTGAATTTTTTTATCCAAACGACGAATTTTCGACTTACCAGTGGGATTTGTAGAAATCACGTAGTAAAGTGCGCGCAGCTCAAGCTAAGGATTAGCTTTGACAAAGTTATAATTTGTATGTCACTCGGTTTAAAATTTTCCACGGTATATGTTTAGTATTGTACCTAAGGTACCTCCTACATTTAACTTGAGCTGCGAATATGATACGTGTTCATTTGTCATCGCGATGTCGCTATTAGAAATAAATAGACGGTGTAACAAATTTTATAATTTGTATTTGTCACTCGGTTCTGGAACTTTTCATAATACTTGTGTACTATACCTTCTAAATTTGATTTCTGTAGATCTGCGAATGTGGTATCAAACGCTGTCTAAGTTCGGTATTAGAAGTATGTATAAATAATGAGGAATGTTTTTTAACTTTTAACGTTTAAACTTTAAAACATGGAATTGTATTATTTTTTAATATCATATCAAAAATCGACCATTCCAGCGGGGATCGAACCTGCATCTCCGACTGAACATGTCGGTGCTCTAGCCAATTAAGCTATGGAACGATGTACCCATTAGATCGAAATTTTTGATATGATGCTTTTATAATCGGTTTAAGCGAACCGTGGCGCAGTCTATAGTGAGTTCTTTACAGAAACCCTTAACTATTCAAAGTTTCATATTACAAATGAAAATCTTTCGATTTTTGATATGATATTAAAAATCGTACAAATGGAATTGTATTGTTGTGTTTCTTACCACTTATAAAATATTATATCGTTTTCATACAGTCGAAAGCCTAAATCATTTCACCCTTCTACGTCAAATATTATCAAATATTGTTCAATGCAAACTTATAGTTGCCAATACTATCCTTGAGCCATCTTTAGAACAATGACTTTTGCATCAAATATTCGCCAGGCATCTGTATTTGTTAGTAAATGTTGATGTCGTCCAATTGTGCTCCTTATACGATGGTTTAACTCAATTAGTATGACTCCAGCGCGTCGTCTGCTCGTCCCTGATACGGTGGTATGTCTGGACGTAGTCGCTAAATATTTCATACTTGTTTTGCATTATTTTATTATGTAACAATGTGCGTGAAAACTTTATACAGTAAATGTTTGAGAATATAAATTATCGTGTGAATGTGTTCGGAAAATTTCGTAACGTTAATCGCTGTAACTGGCACGCTGGTTTAATTTTGTTAAACATGAAGATAATAATATTAGTACTTATTGTAAGTTAAAAATAGTTTGTATTTCAGTACGTAATTAGATTTCAGTGACAGAAAAGGCTGTTTTATTTATATCCAATGACGTATTTATTTTAAAAGTAACCGCAAATATTCTATCCTACTATAAAATAGTATTACAAACGAAGAAAAATTTATAAATATATACAAAAGCAATGACAGTTTAAATCTTACAAAACCTTTGATTATCATTTATGTCAAAAGTTCTCTTTATAATTATTAAGCAATAAATAATCGAAGCTTACATCGTGTGTAATTATAACTTGCATTAGCGCATTCCTAGCTAGGAATACGTAGGATAATAATTTGATGGCGCCGTCCCATTACCCATACTCAGCCATAAAATCAAGGCGTTACATGGCCATTGATAGCTACCCAGTCACGATCCTACGTCGTGAGGTATTCAGTATTGTTCGGATGTAACTGTTTTAATATATACTACGCCAATATGAAACTGTGTGGTTAATAGTCTTTTGAGAGTTAATCAAAATATTTATAACTATTTAAAATCTATGGAAATAAAAATGGGTCGCCGAAATGTGTACGCGTATAACTTACATAATAACGACCACAGCCAATTGGACAGATCTTTTTTTTTGAGTCCGATAGAACCCGGAAAATTGTGGTACGAGGCTCGCCGGGTCAGTAATTTTATCAAAAAAATAAAATAAAAAATTTAATGCAAGCGAAGCCGCGGGTAAAAGCTAATACTAAATGTATTCCAAAATCTTTTATAAAACTTACACATGTTCGTACATACGTACACATAGAATCTTTATTTAACTCTTACAAATGCTAAACGTGACGCCGACCACGAAATGCTTAAAATAAATCCAATCTGATATAAATAAACATTTTTCGCAACATCCACTGCGAGTGAACATAAAAACTTATTTATAAAAACTCTTTAAGTTCGCTAGTTTATCGAAGGAAGAAAAAAAAATATCGGCAAAAAATAAACGTTGTTATGATTACGTGCTGTGTGGCTACGGCACTAAAGAATTTAACCACCCCCTCTCTTCCCGTGGGTGTCGTAAGAGGCGACTAAGCGATAAAACAATTCCACTACCACCTTGGAACATAAGAAGCCGACCGATGACGGGATAACCATCCAACTGCTGGCTTTGAAATACACAGGCCAAAGACGGGCAGCAGCGTCTTCGGTGCGACAAAGCCAGTACTGCGGTCACCAACCCGCCTGCCCAGCGTGGTGACTATGGGCAAAACACATGAGTTCACGTTATTTTTGGCGTAAACTTGTGGAGGCCTATGTCCAGCAGTGGACTGTATAGGCTGTAATGATGATTACAAAACCGGTGCAAAATACAACACTACCCGGGGTATAATAGATGTTTTTTACAAATAAAATACATCTACTACCTAATACCTACATATTTTTTTATAAAATAGCTTTTTCTTTGCGGTAGTACCATAGGCATTAGGTGTTAGGTATTAGGTAGGCATAGGCATTAGGTATTTGAATAGTCTTTTCCGTAATTTTATGTAAACCTAAACTATACTAATACACGATTTTCGTAGTTTTGTTTTTCTCCATTAAAATATATAATATATAATATATATATATATATATATATATAATTATAATATATATATATATATATATATATATATATATATATATATATATATATATAATGCGTTTAGTAATTTTCGGGTTTATCTATTATTAGCTTTTAATTTGAAAATATCCTATAATCTTCCTCGGTAAACGGGCTATTCCACACAAAAGGAATCTTTCAATTCGAACCAGTGTTTCTTGAAATTAGCGCGTTTAAACCAACTGGATTTGAGCTTAATAATATAGATAAACAAACAAAAAAAAACTTTCCTCATTATAACGTAAGTATGTGGATAGTTAGATACATAAAGATTTTAAATTTCGTTTTGTTTTCGATGCAGTATAATTTCGTTACTTTCGTTTTCAATTAGGTTACTGAAAAGACTTGACCCATTTATTTATTTTAAGAGTTTGGATGACGAAAATTTTCAACTGTTGTCTGATCGGTATATTTGTTAAAAGGTACACAGATAATGTATGTATATGGATATGTATATATGTATGTTTCTTTTTATTAATTTTTTATTTTATTTCATTTTATATTTCTACCTTAACACTATTTTTTCTCGTTTAAAGATTTGCTGGTAGAGAAGGTTTTAGTGTGGTCAGCTTTATTGCTCAACCTTTTTGTTATAGTTGCGCAATAAAGTGCATCTAAAATTAAACTAATGATTCAATTCAAAGTGATAAAGTATAAAAACAATTATATACTTACAAATATTATTTTATTTTTATAGACCTTTTATTTGTATAGACCTGATTTCAACTTATGCATCCGATGTAAAAGCCACTGCTGGGCATTTACCTCTCTATATAGAAAATTATCAAATATTAGGTATATAAATAAAATACGAAAATGAACAAAGTCAGCTTTGATACTTTTATAATGAAATTTCAATTTTCCATTTATATCTCGACACGACGACATCGATTTTAACATTTTATATGAGCGTCGAAATTTTAATTAAAACTTTATATAAAGTCGATAAATTTCAATTAAAACATTTAGGTACAAACTGTGTATTTAGCTAGTAAGTATAGAAAAACAACAATAAAGTTGTACAACATTGTAAAGGGACAAAACTAATGAATTTTAGGAGTATCATTACAGTCTATACAGTCCACTGCTGGACAACAAGTTCGCGCCAAAAATGCGTGAACTCATGTGTGTTGCCCGTAGTCACCACGCTGGGCAGGCGGGTTGGTGACCGGTTTAGGAGTATACCTATAATGTATTGTACGCGTAAGGTGTTGTTTGACATAATGGTCTAGCTATAAGCCTATATATATTATATACTTAAATCTTACAACTGGACCAAAATCCTTTATCCTATGTAGGTAATAAATTGTAGCTGAATTTTAAGCGATACGGGTAATCAGCTAATTATATCGCTAAGAATTTCTTTTAGAACGGTCCCTGTTGCAATAGCATATCCCTTGCCACCGTGTACTAGTGACTAGATTAGTTTTTAAACTTTCACGCTCACTATGAGCACTTGATACTACGTGTGACTCGGATCAAACCTCCTGAAACTAGATGAATTAAAAACTTGGAAACTATACAAAGCCAGCTCAGATTTGAACCTAAATGTACTGACATTTTGTATCGTTTTGTATTCACGAGTCTTAAAAATAAAGTTCTAAATAACTATATTTAGTTTTACAAAGCGATCACATTAACTTGGCTTACGTGTTGAGATACATTACCGACTATTTAGGGCCTTTCAACCTAATCTCCTACCGTGTGTAATTATGCTACCTTGCATTGTAATTGTCGCTTCGTGCGCTCATTATCGCACGATCGTGTATGGATTGTTACGCGTGCTTCGCGATTACGTGAGCTGGCGTCGCACCGATGAAGTGTAAGTGTGCCATACGGTACAACACTCATGCGTATAACCACATACGTTTTTAGCTCTTACCCCTTTCGAAATAAGTTCTAATTTCTTTTGTAAATATTACCAATCTTGTTTGTCTTGTGTTGTACTCATTGTTGTGTTTAAGTTATTTTTGTAAGCGTTTCGCTTGTTCGCTTTACGATCTTTTGTACGATTGTCTATGGGCGCTTTTAATAGATCAAGGAAGGAATGTTTGTAATGCATTATGCGTTATTATTTCCGTTCTGGTTTTTTTAAGAGATTTATTAAAGAAATCGTTTGATTCTCGTGTTTTTTGGAGAGATTACGATCGTTGCTTTGAACTGGTTTTAAATATTTTGATAGTTTCCTATATTAGTTTTGTAAAATACTATTATGGTTTGTTTTAAATTTAATTTATGAGAGAAGGATCTTTGGATTGATGTCGATTCGAAATAGCTAATAATAACACTGGTATGTTCAATTAATGCCGTGTGGTGTGGGTCGAGTAGAATAACACCACCCCCTTTCTTCCCGTGGGGGTCGTAAAAGGCGACCGAGGGATAAACCTGGTTCAAAATCATCAGGGTCCTGGAGAAGGAAAACTTCATTTGAAACCCGGAATGGGGTCTCCGTCAAGCATTCGTGGCATAGCTCTAAAATGCGAAAGACTCCTGCAGCCGAATTGGCTCCACATGTATCGACTCGTCGTTCCTGTGAGCCTAGCCAGTGAGGTTGAGAAGGTGGCGCAGAACTTAGACAACTCTGCGTTTTCCTGAAGAGTGTCCTAGGCAACACAGTGTCTTTCTGACACTGTCTAAATCGTCTGCCATAGGCGGATTAAGGCCAATGATTGATTGATGTTCAATTACGATATTTATTTTGGAACGAGATGGATTAATAGTTACTTAGTATATTTTGAATGCCTTAATATCAGGATCCGCGGATGTCACTTTTTGCGTTGCGCCAGTACGCAAACGCGTTATCTTTATATACTATTACATATTATGTAGTGATCCATTGGTAACAGTAACCATAAACCCAGACGTGGCTATAAAGTCATATGGATCAATTGGTGCTTTGTAAGTTTTAATACACGACTAATGGTGACGGCTTGACGTAGTGATCACAGTAAGCGCATTAGTTCTAGTAGTCGCGGGTTTGATCCGGCCTTTCAACAGTTGTTTTTATAGTCTATGCTGATGTTTGTCGTAGTTGGGCGATTCTGTTTTCTGTTTAGTAGATTTTTGTATCCTTAAATCAGAATTATTATACTACTAAAGTCTGTTATATTATATATTCATATTAAATCTTCGAGTTTTAAGTAAATAGATGTCCGTAAAATATACTTTTTGATTATAACTTGATAAACTTATAATGAACATCAAACTTCGATGTTCAACGATAAACACAATTACGTATTTAAATATCAATTAAAACTTTGATCATTAAATTATCGAATAAATTTAACCCTACTAAATACAAAATATAGTAATATTTTGGGTTGTCTGGAAGAAATGGCTAAATAGCCATAAGTCCGCCCATTGTACTTCACAGTCTGTAAATGTTTTTTTTAAATGTGTTTATTGTTTAAAGTGTAGTTGTGGTGTACAATAAAGTATAAATAAATAAATAAACATTTAAAAAAAAATTGGATATCTTTTTGTCGCTAGTAGGTATGTGTGTGACGCAATGGTGTAGCATGTTGGCTCACTGATTAATTGAGGTAGGGCAAAGCAGAAAATTTCCTGCTCAAAATATAGAGCAGCCCGACTGGGTTAGTACCTCGACCTTACACAAAATCACAGCTAAATAATACTGCTTTCAAGCATGTTATTTTCCTGTTGATGAGTAAGGTGACCAGAGCTCTTTGGGGAATAGGGTTAGCAACGCGCTTGTGATGCTTCTGGTATTGTAGTCGTCTACGTAACGTCGTTGTACGGTAATCGCTTACCAACAGGTAAACCGTTTGCCGAACTAGTTGTATAACAAAAAAATCAAGCTCCGATCTTTCTCCTACTTGGAGAAAGCCCGGCAGTGAAATGTTATAAGGCCGAATCGTAGGTATATCATACATCGTATACTGTAATTAATACAGCCACTCTGTACATCGTGTGCTGTGATTATAATTTTAATATTTGAATATGAATGAGCAGGTGTATTCGATTGTTGGCCGGCTTTCCTATTGACTCCTACACGGTCACGGATGAACTGCGAATTCATTCGAGTGATGTGCGGACCAATATTTCGTTGTGTCGATAACGTCAAATATGGATTGTACAATAAATGTGTAATAACTAGTTATGTCATTCGGTTTTAATAATAACACCTTCCTCTGTAAATAGGCTATCCAATACAAAAAGAATTTTTCATTTCGAACAAGTAATTCCTACGATTAACGCGCTTAAACAAACTTTTCAGCATTATAATATTACTATAGATAATATAATAACATTTTGGTTCTCTAGGAACGTTCGAAATAAAAGTATTAGAAAACTTTATAAGGAAGTTAGCAAATTTTGGTTTGACCATTCACGAGTTTCACGCTTATAGCAACATATTTAGAGGATTTTTTTCGTAAATTTGTGACAATTTTTTTAAGCATAGAGCGTAAAATAATCAATATATATTATTTAAATCATTATTCTGTTATTTATCAAACACAAGTAATTAAAAAAGTTTTTAGGCAATAATGCTGTGTTTAATTTTTTACTCGGTGCAAGCATTGTCGTATCTTAGGATCAATAAAATTATCAACTCAATTATTAAGATTTTTTTTTTATCGATAACCAAAGAAGTACAACTCTATTCGCCTATCCCAAATCAAGCTGAGCTAACCGCGTCATGTACCGTTACCACACGCCCACCGCTCCTAAGCCATCCAACAACTATATCCCATACAATTTTATTCCTTAATATGTACACAGCAGAGATTTATATCCCGTAATAATTGATTATCAACTAATAGGAAAAATTGTAGGTATTAACGACTTACTACTTTACTAAATAATTTTAAAACTTATGTAAAGTATGGACCAAAAGTTAAGTACTAAGAATCATGAATCTATACTAATAATATATAATTAAAAATGATTTACTATTTGTTTCGTTGTTGATAAACAAAAAAAACTACATCCGATTTTAAAATTTGGCTTATTAAGGCTTTTAAATGGGAGAAAACAGAACTGCTAATACCGTTTAGTCCACGTGTTCAAAGCATTGACCAAAGCTATTTTGATAGAATATGGTGAAATAACGTCAGTTTGACGGCTTAACTAAACTTTTTATGAACAAAATTTGGGTTATAAAAACTGACATAAAAATACTATGCTCAGAAAGCGTATCGACTTACTTTTTTTATATATCTTTAAATATTAATAACTAGCTATCCGTTCGCGGCTGCACCCGTGTGAATTACACTATTCAGCCTGTTCCGTTTTTCCCTTTAAAATATAGCCTAGGTATGTCATTCAGTGTTAACGTAGCGTATTGTTATTTTAATAATTCTAACAGATACTCGTAACGTAGCATTCTCTGAGTAAAAGAAAATAAAATCGGTCCAATTGATTTTCAGTTCAGTTTTTTTTTTTTTTTTTATATATTGTGTTCTAATGTTTACGTAAATTTCACTCATTATAATGCAACAACTTTTTTTCGGATTTTATCGTGTTTTATTAGGTTTTTTCGGTTCTAGTCCGGACAGTACTCCCGTGACCATGGTTGCTGTGAAGTATCCGAAACGTCGGCCATTTAAAAAACTTAATAAACCGCTATAAAATCCAGTAAAGTTGTTTTATTATAATGAATAAACCAAATCTAAAAAAAAATTTATCGAGTGTATAATTACTTTAATTGTCAATGTAAATGTATAAAGAACCTGGACAAAACTTAATGGTTATAAAAGTGTAAATAATTATTATTAAATTATTTCCAATTAAAAAATATTTAATAAAATAATAACCCCAAGCATAGTCACGTGAACGAGTTACAGACATTTTAGTCTCGTCATGCATACACGCATTATAGTTGTGTGTATGACTATCACTACACATAAATGATCACATGCTGTATTGTTATTGTGTGATCAGGTGGATTCAATGCCATGTATTACTGAATGTACTATTTATATTATTATATACTTAGTAGGGGTTTTAGTTGTGAGTTTTTGTGATCTTGAATTTTTTTATATTATAGTATTTACTAAAGCGCATTTGCAGGTAATAGTGAAATATAAAACGTATTAGCGACTTTGAAATTTGTAGCGACTAATATGCCAACGAATAATATAAAAGATTCACATATTAAGAACCTCATTCTTATTTTAAGACGGTAAAAAAAAACTCATTCGTCTACACTAAAATTAAAACATAAAATTGTATATAATCGCAAGGAAAATAAACAGCCGAAACGCTAGTATCTCGCTGCGGACGACCAAAAATAGTCAATAGAATTTAAAGAACACATCCATTGCGTTTTGAACGGTGTATTGTATGTTATATAATATGTTTAGTAAAAAGACCCGGAACAATTCAATGACAGCCTTTGTTTTAAACAACCGAAGATTTTCCGAAGTCAAAAGGCCCTTATAGTTTTTCACGCAATTAACAATCGCTCTTTGTCTCATTAGTTTTACGCGTAATAATATAATGGTTTTTGTGTATTTAAACTCTTAAACCATAAGTCCCTTATTGTAAGGTCGTAACCTAATCCGGAAGATCAGTGCTTTTGTGATTTTCTATTATAAATTAAAGGGATATGCAATACAATTCTCAATAATTATATTATATTCTTAATTATGTTTTCAAGCAGTATTGTGTTCCTGTTGGTGAGTAAAGGGTGACCAGAGATCCTGGGGGGAATTAGGGGTAGGGTCGACAAAGTGCTTGCAATGCTTCTGGTGGTGCCTTGTGCAGGCGTCTATAAGCTACGGTATCGCTTACCATCTGGTGAGCCGTACGCTTGTTTGCCGACTATATATATATATATATATATATATATATATATATATATATGTATATAAAAGAATTGATTTAGATTGTTAGTAAAACTAAAAATATTACAATCGTCATAGTAAAAATCAGGTTAATCTAATGCCGTGGACACCACATTAGATTAACCTGATTTTTATCCTTTTATAATATTTAAGCGTATTCAAACCTTTTATTTTTTACTAACCTCTTCCGCTTTAGAAACTCTCACTTCAGCCTTTATTAAAACATACTTTTCTACGACTTTTCAGAAGTTTCACTTCTGCCGTATGTGAATTACACACTTTTTTTTTCAACCCTACGGTCACTATCAATCCTTTTACTTGTACGGGATTTTCTGTCATCTTGAATCATGCCAGATTCAAAATGACAAAATGTGAAAGTGTTGGTGATTTTTTTTTTTTGTAATTTTCTTAAGAGCCGGTTTCGCCGATTGGGGATAAATTTTATCCTGCACGTTGCGAATAGACTTTATTAGCGAGGGTTAATAGGTCATTAGACTCTTCTCTATTAATAAACTACAACTTTAAGAATGCTACAGTAGAATAATACAACTTGAAGAAACGTTTGCGAATAGAATAAATAATATACATATAATATCTAGAATATCTCATCATATATATATAGAATATCTAATAAATATAGTTTAATGTTAAATATAAATATATAATAAAAAATAGAATTAGAATTTGATGTTAAATAGAAATATTAGATCTTAAACTTTTATTTGATCGATACCGTCATCTGTCAAATAGCAATATGCGTTATTCACAAGCGGTGAAAGCGATCAAGGGTACATACAGTATATCGTATAATAAATATATAATTGTACCTAAGTAAATCGTGATAACTTTCCATTTTTAAATACACTTCATTTGCTTTGTCTACCAAAAAAAGAAATCAGAGACGATAATGAAAAAATATCTTTTTATTTAAATATTTATTTCGAATTTAAGACAATACTTTTTCTATAGCGGAATGTATTAATTAAGCGTAATAAAGCTGTCGGAATGGGGTCGTGGCTAACAACCCTCTGATACAACTAGCTTGCCATTGTGATTGCCTTTCCACATGCGTATTGTTTTACTGTAAATACTATCTTATTTTATTTTAATCGATTGAGTTTTTTATTCATGTGTTTTATACGCAACTAGCTGACCCGGCGAACTTCGTATCGCCTAACACAAACTTTATCGTATGGTATTAAAGTTCAAATTGACTTTTAAGTATTATCACAAATCTTTTGTATGGGAGTATAGAAAAGTGTTGTTTTTAGACTTTTTCAGGAAATTTAATTTTTTTTTTTTAGAATTTTTCTCTCCGTAAGAACCATCCTCGTACTTCAAGGAATATTTTAATAAAAGAATTAGCGTAATCGGTCCAACCGTTCTCGAGTTTTGCGCTTAGCAACACATTCAACGACTCATTTTTATATTATAGATGAATATGAATATGAATAAATTGTAAACATAAATTATAAACAATAATTCAAAATACAAATTCTTGACATCTGTCAAAAATATTTAAATGTAATATAAAAACATGAAATGAGGTTTGGTTATTATGTTGATACAAAAAGTTTTTATATGTGTGGATACGCCACAGAAGAAGCGGCAAAAGACTATACTTACTATATAAATACTTGTAAATAAAGTACATGTACTATTTGTTGATGACTACCCCCTTGGCGCAGTTTGTAGTGGCGCTGCTTTCTGCTCGTTTCGATTCACGCCACAGTCTGGGTGTGTCTGAGTCTGAGTGTATCGTATTTGTATTTATATATTTATCGAAAAAACTATTTAGCTTTAGCATTCGGCTGTTACCTATAACAAGCATTCATTTGCTTACCTTACTAACAGACGACCGTGTATGAACGTTATGAAATAAAATATAAGAAGTAAACAAAAGTACACTTAAGTGGTTTCCGCTTGTGACGTATGTATTGTATTTGTTAATTATATAATCTCATTAAACCGGATGATCATTATGTGTGCTAGTTGTAGCGAAAACTACGATTCGATACTACGTTTATTTCATAAGCATTAGCGATTTGTAATGGTATAATATGCTAGAAATAATAATATCTAGAAGTAATGTGACGCCGCGTTGGCACAGCGGTCACAGCCATGGACTGTACCTGTTGCGCTGACGGGTGCGGGTTCGATCCCCGCACATGACAAACATTTGTATTGGCCATACAGGTGTTTGCCGTGGTCTAGGTGTTTGTGCAGTCCTAGTGGGTCTCCCCACCGTGCCTCGGAGAGCACATTAAGCCGTCGGTCCCGGCTGTTATCATGTACACCTGATAGCGAT
This sequence comes from Melitaea cinxia, assembly GCF_905220565.1. Taxonomy (NCBI): domain Eukaryota; kingdom Metazoa; phylum Arthropoda; class Insecta; order Lepidoptera; family Nymphalidae; genus Melitaea; species Melitaea cinxia. Next base: position 11,826,782 of record NC_059412.1, read on the forward strand.
CGTTACTCATAGTAGGGAATATATCCGCCAACCCGCATTGGAGCAGCGTGGTGGATTACGCTCTGATCCTTCTCCTACATGGGGAAAGAGGCCTATGCCCAGTAGTGGGATATTACAGGCTGAAGCGTGAAGCGAATAATATCTAAAAATAATTTATCAAAAATAAATATATATATATATTTTTTAAATCTAAGATTGCCTGATAGATAATACTTTTTTGCGATAAGGTCGCCTTTTCTACGTGTTTGTAATGATTGTTAACGTTACTTTTTTTCTTAGTGTACAATAAAGTGTTGATTTATGGTTAGTATTCGACTAGGCATTTGGCGCAGTTTGTAATGGGCCTGTTTTCTGCTCTGCGAGTTATGGGTTTGATTCCCGCCTGAGTCTGGATGTAATATTTGTATTATTGCCATGTATGTATATTGGTCAAAACAAAATATTTAGCGATAGTAGACGGCTGTTACCTTATAAAACAAGCATTAAACTGCTTACCTTAAGAACAGATGACCGTGTATGTTATAAGATATTTATTTATTATTATTTAGTCAATCGCTACATCGTATATTTTGCGTCAGATCGTAACGAGATAACAAACAATAGGCGTACCGGAGCTCGCCGTCTACAAATTGGTAACTGATTGAACCCAACGCTCACTGGCTAACGATTATTTATTTATTTTGAGGCCGATTTAGAAATTGTTAGTGAATGAGTACGCATACACGAGTATATTAACCATACATTTTCTATTATTGAAACTGGCCCGTTTGCGCCGTGAGTCCAATCTGGAGCTCGAATCTGGAGCAACCCGATTGGGGAAGTACCTCGACCTTACAGAAGATCACAACAAAATTTTACTCCTATTAAGCAATGTTGTGTTCTTGTGGTAAGGTGACCAGAGCTCCTGTGATCATTGGGGGTAGAGTAGCAACGCGCTTGCGGTGCATCTGATGTTGCAGACGTCTATAAGCTACGGTAATCGCTTACCATCAGATGAACCGTACGCTTGTTTGTCTTCCAAGTTCTATAAAAAGAAATTGCTACCTATCCTAGGTCTGAGGTAATATTTATGTATTACTAGCTGGCTCGATAGATGTTGTCCCTTCTTGCGAACTGTCAAACGTATGAAATTGAAATAATCTTACGTTTTAGGGTACCGTTTACGTTTTTAGGGTCCGTACCTCAAAAGGTAAAAATGGAACCCTTATAGGATCACTTTGTTGTCCGTCTGTCTGTCAAGACCCTTTTATCTCAAGAACTCGTTGAGGTATCAAGCTAAAACTCATATCAAATACTCAGGTCTACTGTCCCTTGGAGCTGTGAAAAAAATCAAAGTTCTAAGCCAACGCAATCAAAAGATACAGTCTTTATGCTGCAAGTTCTCGACATTCGCAAGGGAATCAAACCCTATAGGCTACTTCTCGTAAACTCAACATCTTGAAATTCGGTATGAAGCAATACGTCTCATAGCACAGATAAAGAAAAAATTGCAAAAAGTATAAACTTTTAGTATCACTCAATGTAATAAAAATACTTTTGATAATTTTGTGTGTACGGAACCCTCTACTCGAGTTCGACTCGCACTTGGCCGTTTTTTTTTTTTAGTTTTTCATTCGTAAAAATCTTCTACAAAGTAAATAAAACGATAAAAAAATTAATCAAATCCCGATTTTTGCTCACCATCACATTTCGCTATTCATTTATAATTATATGTAATACACACATAAAATATATAATGTATAGGTAAGGTTAAGAAATTTAAATATATGATTAATTTAGTCGTTCGAGTCGCTCGCAGCGTGTTATTCATGGTATAGTGTGTATAGGTTTATAGAGTCACCCCCCACAGTTTCTTCTATATGGGAGACAGGTTTTTTGTCAACTTACATATTCTCGTTCTGTTTCATTATGAAAATTTTATATTTAATTAATTGTTATTGCTTATGAGAAAACATTAAAGAAATTTGAATAGAATAATAACTATCATATTTACATACTTATAAATTATAATTATTCTTTCGACCTATAACATATATATATATATATATATAAAATAAAGAATTAGTCAAAAAGAAGTTAAGTTCCGGCATCTTTGTGTCTACCGCGTGTATTTTACTGAATTTTTTGTCAAGAGCATTTAGTTTTTATGCTGTATGTGATATATAAATTCAATCAATATTTACACTTCTTTAAACTTAAATACAGCTATTTTTTTATATATATATCAGCAATGCATAATCTCAGAAATTTACCATACACGTTTTGACGAAAACAAAAACCTCAATCCAAGGAAAGGATCAGTCGAATCGTCATAGTAATAAACAATTCTCTCGATGGGAATCTTTTTTCGACGCCATATCTATTGACTAGTGCCTATAAATTCGTTTCGACGTCTCGAGCCCGCGAGCTACCCATAAATAAAATAATTAAAATGCCTGTATAAGGAACAGTCTACAACATGTGTTTATTCCGTAAATTGAAGATTACTAGAGATTCCGATCATTGATGTATGTGGCTGTAAAAAGTCGTTGCGTTGTTACTTTTCTAGTTTCATTACGATGTACCTTATAATACAGACAAGTGTAATAACTTATATAAGTTGTTTTTTTTTTTTTTTGGTTTGTATAATACAAAGTACGCACATTTTTCTTTCATGTGCAGTATTGTAAATGATCATTGAACCTTTTTACTAATAAATTAAGGCTCAATTTCTTTTTACGATTTAATCTTACTTATATTTTAAATGTGACAATTGTAAGGACGGATGGTTATTTCACGCAAAACTGCACTGATTATAATAATACTAGTACGCTAGTATAGCTTAAGACCCCAGAATAACGAATGCTACTTTTTATCCCTGAATTCCCACTGTTTTGGCAGTCACGCGGCTGTGATCGGGAGGCATAGCTATAAATCTACGAGCTTCTGCCCGCGACTTCGTCCGCGTAAAATATTTACTTTGGGCTAGCTGGGGAAACCTCTCAAAAGGAAAAATAGACGATTTTGAAACATTCTTCATTGGTGCTCCGCTCCTATTGGTCTTAGCGTGATGATATATAGCCTATAGCCTTCCTCGATAAATGGATTATCTAACACTGAAAGAATTTTTAAAATCGAACCACTAGTGTCTGAGATTAGCGCATTCAATCACACAAACAAACAAACAAACTCTTAAGCGTTATAATATTAGTATAAATAGATAAGATCATAAAGAAAATCAGATGCTCTAGTAGTATATTGAATGTGTTGTAATAATTATAATGAATCGGCAATGATTTTGCTACTACAGCGAGCTCCGGAAGTGGCTATTAAAACACTTTTAGGTTAATTACCGTTAGCTGCTACAACGTGCCGGAGTAGGTTCACCATCACAACACGAGTATGTAATAGTTTTAAACACTTGAAAAATAATACTATTTCAAGACTTAAAAATTCTGTTGAAATGGTAATCTCGACCACATCGATCGATCTCCTTAGTGTCTTCTCCATGATACTTTATTTGGACGAAAAGATATATCGATGGTATAAGGATATATCGGTGGTACTTCGGCACTATTAAATAAAGATAAATAAACGAATGGAGCTCGAAATAGAACATACGTGTGCGTGTATTGAACATTCGTAATGTAAAAACAATGTCGTAATATAGAGGTGTTGTCGTAGTGGTCACGGCGATTGGTTTTTGCACTAGCAGTCGTCTGTATAATCCCCACTAATACTATCTATATTAATAATATAAAGCTAAAAATATTGTTTGTTTAAACGGGCTAATCTCGGGAATTAATCGTTCGAATTGAAAAATTGTTTTTGTGTTAGATAGTCCATTTACCGTGGATTCGCGACGCTTCGACCAATAGGAGCTGAGAAGAGGTCGCATAATTTAGGAGGTTTTTCCTCAAATTAACGCAGATGAAACCGGCACAGCTGGTCCGGTAAAGCTACAAATGTTTGTTTGTTTAAACGCGCAAACTCTAGAGTTACAGGCTTCGAAATGATTTTTTTTTTTTAATTTTGGGTACTCCATTTATAAAGGCAGGCATGTAATATTTTTGTGTTGTTTCCTCAAATTAACCTACCCCCTTCTTAACGTGTGACATAATTTTTGGATGGCTCCTAGTTGCTTGTGTCTGGTCGTTTGTCTTGTCTCAGGGGCTTTTATGATGCTGGAGATCAATAAGTGTGTGGGTTTTATTTGTTATTGTTTATATTTTGATAGCATTTTGTCTTATGTATAAACTCGTCCCACGTGTCCGCATCACGTCGATGGTTACCCTAAGCCGGACACATTAAAATCCGCCTTTATTGCAATAATTAAATCCTCTCCGTACGTTTTAATATCAGCGTAAATCACAGTACTTCAGTTTAATAACTATATTGTTGTTATGTGGTGTACGTTAGTTATTATTATATTCGTACTAGTAGGCCCGGCGTACTTAGTACAGTCATTTTTTTTTCTTTTTGTAGGATTCTTTTACAAATCAAATATCAATCCCGAGCAGGAATCGAACCCGCAAACGTGTTTAGGCGACTCCTAGCACCACTACCAGAGCGGTTGTCTATCCCCACTCACGGCATTGTCCATAAAGATGTCTGCCATGGTCTGGGCGTTTGTGCTAGAGTATTGTCCCCCGATACAGAAGAACATCCTTACTGGGGGCCGTTCAGTGTGATGAGTTTATTTATTTTCATAATATTTTGTACGAACGACTTCTAAAGTTTTTTAAGACCACGTTATCTATAGACTCATGTCCATCTTTTTGCTTATAACTTATTTGAAATAGTTACAAACATCCATTAATTGATGTAAAGTATCCGAAACGTCGGGCATCTAACAAACTTAATAAACCGCGATAAAATCCGAAAAGTTGTTTTATTGTAACGAATGAAGTTCGCGTAAACATTAGAAAACATACATTAAACCATACATTTATAGTACTCGTAGTAAAACAAGTGGCTGGCTTGTGATTGTTTTTGCAATTAAACAAGTAATTTTTATGTTTATAACATACTGTAGCTTCTTAATTACAATCTTGATCTCCAGTAATGTTAAACTACTCTCGCCTAGTATACATTATTATTATACAAGTTTATTGTAATAATTTAACCGAGACGCAGGGAGAGATTTTTTTAAATATATACAAATGTTTAATATTTTCACTTTCGCGGGCGCAATGTTCGTACGATGATATACTACATTTTTAATTTTCATAAGAAGCGTTTTATATTTCTGGTAGAAGTGAAAAATAAAAAAGAGCAGCGTCTTACGTCACGATAGCCGTCATAATAAGCACACATATAAACTCGTTTCTTTGTGTTTGTTTCGAATATACATGGTTTTTTTTTTTTAAATATTCATATGTTTGAGACGTAAATACTTGCTATTAATCCTTAAGAAATTGACACACAAAAAAAGACATTCAAGTGGATCAAGGAAATTGTACGAGTGAATATGATTTGTATTTAATTTAATTAGTGTTGAAGACTATATAAGTATACCTATATAAGTGAGTATTAAACAATCTTGACTTAGAATGAAGCTTATGTTTATTATATTATTACTATAATAATGTAAGGTCATGAGTTTATTCACAAAATCTTAACTGATGTTTACGATTTGTTTTGATACATCGGTCTTTTTATTAGGCCAAAACTGACATGACGGCTTTACGAATTTCAATAAATTTTTTCTTCAAGAGTATTAGAAAATTGAGTATATATGTAAGACTAGTAGAAATAAACAGTATATTGTGTATTTAAAACGGGTATATTTACAATGGATAATCAACCCAGTACCAAACCGCACGACCGTCTCGGCGGTTACGCGAACAATGGCTGTTATCGTAAGCGTCACCTTCTCCCGTGACCTTTAAATCCTTCGTAGACTGTAGACTTTAAACGAAAGGTAATTTATACGCTCAAATTTTAACACCCTTAAATTATCGCATCGAATAGAGACTTGTAACTGCTGATTACGTTAATAAGTCAGAACATACACATTCAATAAAATAACTAGTTTTGTTTAATAAATTTGATCTCGCAAATAATAAAATTTAAAAGAATAATCTTATTTTTTTTGTGATAATCAGTACAATAAAAACAATGAATACTTTTTGTAAAACTACTAATTCCCATGCTGTTGAGTAACATATAAAGACACTCTTGGTTAGATGTCACATAACAATCCACACGTTTAGATCGAGCACTCACTATGCTGAATAAATTTGCTGATCGTTAAACATTGGTACACTCTGAAAAAAATTGGTAGTCTATTACAACTGCTGACACCAAGTCCAATTCTTTTGTACCTTCTGATTTTTTTTCCACCTTCTAATTATATTAAATGTAAAGAAATTCGTAGTCTGCGGGTGCTGTAAACATTAGCGGCCCAGTTCCTCGCAGTCTTTTCTTGGAGTCTTAACTTTGCGAACGTTTGCGGGCTGTAAGTTTCTCTAAATTATAGGCTACCATAAAACTGTTATCCGCAAACTTCTCGAATAAAATTTAATATTTCGCTTAACCTTTTACCATGTACTAAAACACTGATTAAGTTTCCCTTTAAAGTATATTTCAATGATTTTTTTTTCCTTTAATAGTCTAATAGAATAAAACAGTACAATTAATAATCTAATAATTTTATTTGTCGGTCACTAAAAAACTTGTAAGGAATCGAAAAAGATGTTTCTTCTAGCTAAAAGTAACAATATAAACATGTGTAGCTTAAGACGTAAAACTTAAAGAACGCGCTTCTCTTACTCTTACCGTACTCAAATATTAAATTAGGGTGTATAATGCAAGTAACGTGGGGAAATATCTTTCAATAGCGCACCGATCTCTGATTAAAACCTGTCTTCGGGTGTGCGAACAATGCGTCGCGTCACGGTCAGGAGCGAGATAATTGTTTTCGCATCTCGGCCCCTTCGCCCGACAGTTGCGGCCTCCGTGTCCGCTCACCAAAAATTACTACCATATGTGGTTAACTGATTATACATTAAAATTCGTATCTTTATTGAATAATTGTATTTGCTCGCAAACGTAAAAAAAACTGACTTCAATTACAGTTAATACAATTATGTAACGTAACTAGACGAGAAAATATAGTCCAAAAAATACGCACTACTAGACATAACTCAAAAAGTACTGGCCAGATCTCGATTAAATTAAAATCGTACCACATGACAAGCTGCAGCTTTCGATTAAAATAAGAACCATCAAAATCGGTACACTGAGTTCAAATTTATGAGGTAACATATAAAAAATACAGCCGAATTGAGACATCGCCTCATCCGCAACCGGTAAAACAGGCCCTAAGATTTGTTGACGATTATTATAATCCCAAAAGTCGTATACCATATAGAGCCTATTCATTGAATAGAACATAGGTAAATTTTTTCCAATCTGCTCATGAGATAAGTTCCAAGTAAACAACATTGAACGTTTTAAGGTTGTTAAGTAAACTTATATTAAACTATGTTGATTAAGAGCCTGTTTCACCGATTGTGGATAAAATTTATAATAATAATAATAATAATATTCTTTATTAAAGTGACCAGTGACTCATTTTGGTTAGTAAACAATATTTCTTACATACTATGTTAGTTTAGTTATTACAATTTTTTTTTTTTTTACAAATACAAATAATTTACGTATAGGCTAGACAATACTAGACAACAGGAGATGAAATGGGCTTTAAGGACTTGTTCTTGGTCTCCTCAGTTAATGAGCAACAACTTTTAGATTAATATTTGAAAATTGAAATATCTCATAAATGTAGTGGAATTCGATGGTAAAAAGGAATAATTGATCAAAGTCTTTTAGCAGTGAGATATATATAAGAGTGACAAATGTTTGTCATATGCGGGGATCAAACCCGCAGCCGCCAACGCAACAGCCACTAATCAGTGCGTTGCGCCAACGCGTCGTCAACTATTTTATAACTTCAATATAATTTATTATATACCTACTTATAACTAAACTTAACAACTACTTAGTAAATTTTTATAATAATATAACTTCGTAACAAAAAAATTGTTTGTTTATGTGCGCTCGCAATTATTTATTTTTTTGTGTTGATATTAGAAACGTTTAGTTTTTGTCGTAAACAATGATGTAACCTCATATAATGATTTTTAGGACCTCAACCTTGTGATTTTATATATTTTTAGGTGTAATTCAAGGTATATTATCATAATACTCGTGCACATTTCTGGAGATAGGGTCAATAACATTTTTATTGCATATTTTTATTACTATAACGAATACAAAGTGAGACGAAATCTCGATAAGGTAAAACAGCATCTAACATGCGAATCGTGATGAGTCACATCTCCATGGAAGGTCGCGTGTATTCGTCGAAAACCGTTAAAATTTCGTCGTCCAATGGAACAGAGTCGAAAATCGAACGATATTCACGTTTCAGTCGATTTTTTTTTATGTTCCCGTATCGAGAGTTTCAAGACAGTAAATAGTAAGGTGTCATTCGGCGTCAGCGAAGGATCGTTTTGTGAAGTTGGAAAAAATTACATTTTTTCGTAGTGATGTTACTAATTAGTTCGCGCGACCTTGACGTTTAGATGATTAAATCGGTTTTTTTTTTGTTTTTTTTTTTTATTATTCTATGTTTTATCTGTGTCTCAGTGTTAGTGTTTGATAGTGATTTAGTTTGTCAGTTTTGTGATGTTCATTCGCTAAAAATAATCGTTCCCGACGTATTAAAACGCGTCATATCTTCGCGTTAATGGTTGTATCATTTGCATGTTATTTTCCAGTTTACATTTTTTTGTATTTATTACGAATATTCGTGATGTTTCTGTTATGTAGTGTTACGTATCTAGCTATTAGTTGATAGTAAGAATCGTTATAACATTTCTCTGTAAGCCTTTCTAAGTTTAAATATATAAATATACTAGCTGCGCTTCGCGGAACCACACGCGTTATTTCCGATCCTGTGGAAATATCGGAGTAAAAATAAGCCTATATGTTTTTCTGAATCACTAGCGATCTACTTACCAGGTTTCATTTCAATTAGTGTAATATTTCTTCTGCGAAAGAATATAATAAACTTCATATTTATAATATTAAAAGGATATAAAACTAGTATTTGCTTAAGAATAGATAACAATAAAATTGTTTATAATTTTTACAAGTACGATGATAAAACAGAATCCACGTTTCCACTTAATTCCGGTTCGAGGTTCAAGACCAATGAAAACGATACTTGACGTGTGTAACCGGTTTCGGGTCTCAGAGCATCTCGTACGTAAAGTCTCAGCAGACCGCCCGTGCTACTGTTCCGTTCGGTCTTACCATATTGCTTGATCGATACTCTTTATCAATTCTAAGCTCAGATGGTAAAAAATATAGTTTTATCATATAGCATTTGTTTTATTTATGCCTAACTTTATATGTCAAGCTTAAGTTATGTAAGTTATATAAATATATTGAATAATAAATTGATTTATTAAAGAAAAACTATTTCGTATTTGTGGATGTAGTTTTAGTAAATAATAGTGGGGTAAGTATACATTATATTGTAAAACTCGTTAAAATCAAGTCATGATTTGTCAGTGTGCAAAGGTTCTAATTTGTACACCACAATATTAGGTTATTTAAAGTTTAATTGATAGCCCTCTGTAAAATAGACTCTACCTGCATGAATAATAGAGCATTTTATTTTCCTATATTATCAACATGTATCAAAAAATTATATGGTTTTGGACGTGACGGACGTGGAGTATCTAAATAAATGTAAAGAAGTAAGTGAAATAATCCCTTTTGTTTAGAAGCAGGGAGTATATAAACATTGTGAATAAATAAAAAAATGAGTGGGCTTTAGATCATACGACTAAATTAAAACTAACGAAACGTAACTCTTTCTATATTCACTAAGTTATATCTCCCTCTCAACTACCGTTCGCCGCGCCCGATCATACTTTTCGTAACGCTCTCGTCACGCATTCACTACCTTAATCCCCAAAGTCAAGCGTGCGTAAAGAAGTTTTACTTCAATATGTAATAAATTACCGAATTCAAACATATTTCACCAATGTCAAGCACTTCGCGATAAACGTTATAGGTACGTTGAGTAACACAAATGGCATGTAAATGCGATTGAAGATAACTCAGCTGTAATTCACATAGTTACATACGCGTATCAACTTAGTATATAATTTTAATTTCATTATAACTTAAATATAATTGAAGTACAAAACAATGGGAATCGGACCCCTAGATAACTGGTAATGTAACCGGTTTTTATTCTGAAATTCTTAAAGGATAGTAAGTTATGCGGGTAAAACTGTAAGATGTAGCTAGTTTTACGAATCATAAAGCCTGAAATTTTAACATAATTAGCATACTATTTACTCCATGGTTTTTAAGTAAAATAGTAAAGTGACTTGTTTTAGATTTTTCCTTAATAAATGGCATAAAAATCTGTACACTCATTCAGTCAAGTAAATTCGAAAAACAAAAATATTGCTTTTATGTAGTATAAGTTTCCGAACCATATCGTCATCATTTTATTCACTTCATATAAGAAGTTATGCAACTGTTTACGATCAATTAGATTCGATTTATAACAGAAATCGTGCTGCGTTTTATCATAGTTAAAATTATAAATGAATATGTCACGAATAATGTGAACTACATATATATTACTCGACTAACGGCATCGCGGAATATGCTTTAAACGTTTTCCTTTACCTATAGAATAGAGTTCTTTTCCCACTGTCAGGCATTACCAGACAGTTATAATTCAGTTCAAAATTTAAGTTTGTACAATATTAATATACGATAATTTAACTTTAAGATTACAATATCCTGTTCTTACCAATGTCCTGTTCTTCGTCTTTCTAAAAGAATTCTTTTTTCTCCTGTAACCAGAAGAGAAAGAGAGAGAAATTAATCTGCAACGCTACATTACTGATTAATGTTGATTATCTGTATATTGATTTTTTTTTTTTTGGCCTGACGAAAAGCGGCCGGCGGCGGCGGACGATGGATGGATTGTTTGAGTGAGGACATGAGAAAGAAAGTAGCAAAATCTGAAGTGGCGAATAAGAGGAATGGAAGAGGAAAACATGTTCTGCCGACCCTACATAAGTGGGATAGAGGCAGGGATATCCGTATATTGGAATTTCTTCCTATACATTTAGAATCGTCTGTATTTATGTTTTCCTTCATATTACGAAATTCATTTTGAGATCAATATAGTGCTGATCATTTTTTGTTTCTTTGTTTGTTTAAAAGCGCTAAACTCAGGAACCACTACTTTGAATTGAAAATTTATTTTGTGTTGTGATAATCCATTTCCCGAGAAGGATATAGGCTGTATAGTATTTTAGTACCTTTTCTTCTATCTTCTAAAATCAACGACGACGAAACCGTGGCGCACAGCTAGTATAAAAGAGTTCATTTCACACCATATGATTTTACAAGAACCTATGAAAATCTAGATATAACTTTACAGGTGAAAATTACGTAGTAAAAAATGTGTACAATAGAAATGTATGAGAGGCGACCAATCGACGTTACAATACAATAACTTTATTTCATGCTAAATAGTTGTACAAGTATAGAGTAAGCTGTTTATAAGAAATGTACAAGACCCCGTGACCTTGTGTGGGCACCGATAACGCTTCAGAAGTAAATGGTTCTTATGATTTCACTTTTGTAACGCATTAAGTTCAATGGGTCACTTGTTAGTTATTGTCATTTATTTTATAGAATATAACCAAATAAAAACAAGCTATATTATATATATTCAGATTTTCAATTTACGTTGCGTTTTTTACGATCTTGTTGATTTTGTAAAAAAATCATGATGTATAGTAACTTATGTAACATAATAGGCCCGTTAGATAAAACTTTCAATGTTCCTAAAAGGGGTTTGTTAATCAGAGAATCATTTGTTGATAAATTTGTTTTTATAAATCGAGATACAGATTGTATACTCGTATCGTAAGCTCGTTTGTAATTGAACAAAAGGCATGAAAACTAATTATTATATTCTATTGTTGTATACACGTAACTACGTACTACGTAATTCTCACATTTAATAAATAATGGTTTGTTATTATGACTTAAATGTAAAGTATTAGACATAGATAGATATATTCTGTACGTATGTTATCAAGGTCATTTAAAGATCATAAATACTAATGACCGATCCAATGTGTCGATGATACATCAATAAATTTTAAGAGATGACCAGTTCGATTTTTAAAACATTATTTTTATACACCTGAACAAAATAGTACAAAATTAGATACTATTTTGTTCAGGTGTATTAAATACCTATTTTGATGTCTAAAGTCGTCTTGAATCGTTGAGGACTTTTTTTGCTGGTATGTTTATTAGATTCCTCTCGCGGAAATGTATAATATTTAACTGTATTTATTACACTAATATAAATTAAATGGTATTTCTCATTAATCGTTTAAATTTAATTAATTTTTAGTATTTTTAAACCTTTTTAAATTTTAAATATGTCTCAATATTTAAAGTTGTCGCAATGTTTATAAATAACAACCAGCCTTGCATTCCTATTTTGACATTGGAATGAAATACATATACAGTTAAATATATATACTATACTTCTAATTGTAATTGTCATTCGTAGAGTGCGAATTGATCACGTGACGTTGTTTGCCACTTTGCAATTGAAATGTGGGTGTAAGCTGTGACTAGTGATTCACGATAGTACGTCTAAAACTCTGTTCCTATATTCGAAAAAGGCTCGTTTTGCTAACGGATCGTTATTTTTTTTTACATAAGGTGTTCAAAATTGTTTCAGCAATCACGTCGTTTTTTAATATAAAAGTCGCGTTTTAATCTTATTAAGTTATTACGGAGAGTTTTTCGATAACGATTGAATATCTTTAATTATAATAATTTAGAGAAATAAAGTTGAATTATTTGTGTTAAATAGTATTGTGAGTGTTGAACGAACTGTTTGAATAATGGCTAAAATGAAAAGTCGACGGCGTGCTAGAAAATGCAATGGGAAGATGAAGCATATGTTTCAGTTCTTTGGGTAAGCAGATATGTATCATAGAGTTTCTTATTAATTAAACACTTGTCTTATAGCAGCAAATAACGATCTAGATGCAGCTCTGAAACTTACTTACAAACAGGTTTCACCCGGTTATTAAAGTGGTCTCATGATGTAGGACTTGTTCGAAATGCCGATAAAACGAAACTAATGTACATCAGTTCTACCCAAAATGGGAAATCACTTAATAATTTAACATAGTCACCAATGTCTACATGCTAATCTTCACAACTGTTCTTGTAAGGCGGTTGAAGTAGTCAATAAACAAAAATATCCAGGACTTATAATTGACGATCGACTAAAATGGACCGAACATATTAATCACGTATGTGATAAGCTGCGTACTATATTGGCTAAAATAACTTTAATTAAAAGAAACACCCATATAAAATTCTATTAAACCTATATAAAGCTTTAGGCGAAACAACTTTATTTTACGGTCTGAGTAGCTATGGTAGAACATGTAAATCAAACCTTGATACAATATATAATTTGCAAATAATAATTATAAAAGTTATAAATACCTAAAAAGGTTTTAACCTTTTACGAAAATGATTATGACGAACTCTTTTATTATTGTAACATAATACCAATACATGATCAGGTTAAATACATATTACTGCTTGATCAGTTTCATAATGGTGAACACCAACGTGACACCAACATGTCATCAGGCGTACCTACCAAACACGTATTGCGTTTCAAGTTGGATTAAAACTACCGAATTACAGTACCAAAATTAATAAACGCCCTACCAGCTTCACTTAAAAATGAAATTGCAAAAACAAATATAAAATATAAATTAAATCAATATCTCTTATCGTTAATAAAAATAATTATTAAATAATATCGTTCAAAGTAAATCACTCCGTGTGTATCCACAAGCTACTACGTCTGTATTATTTTGTGATTGATTGATTTGTAAAACTTGGAGGGTAGTTGTGTAAAAATGTTGATCGTATTGTTACTGTTAAGTTGTTATAATTATGGTACTGACTTATTTTTGATATTGTGAGCGCGATGTCGAATGCCGGTATGCGGATAGAATCAACGATGATTTTTACCACACTGTTGAATGTTTTTAGTAAGATTCTTTGTATTTTAAATAAATAAAAAAAAAACATTAATGTACAAAATTATAAACCTGGTAATTTCTATGAGATTAAATTTTTGATATTTTTGTTTTTGTTGAAAGCACAATAAAAATTGTAAGGGTTTGATACAGACAACCTATCATTAAATTATGTGCTAGATAAATTTTATCAGTAAACGGACCCTTAGGAAACAATATTTCTAAACAAGAAATATATTGATTTGTTAGCACTGAAGACTGCATGTCTTATTAAATATTACTTAGTAGTCGCCCTGTGATCGAAATTCAACCATAATTCATTTAAATTATCAGTTAGAACATTAAACAAAAGAGTTAATAATGTGTATGTATGTCTATAATATAAGTGGTAGTATGTGTAATATTTTTTTAAATTGATTTTTATGGATAATTAAAAAAAAAATAGCATCCTGCACTCCTTCTCTATATAAACTATATGTGCGAAATTTTATACTCCTCCGTCCGCGCAATTTTCGTAAAAAGAGGTGCAAAGTTTTTGCTTGACGTATTAATATATAGATTATATTATTTATAATAATTTACTTTTCGTGTAATTCAATTAAAAGTATTCTGTATTTTAATTATTACTTTTTTGACACTATAGTCTAAACCTACTTTAAAATTGATTAAAAACTCGCTTTATTATATACATACCTGTGCCAATTAATATATACAAAGATATGGTAAGTAAATAATTATTCGATGTGTAAAAATGTGTTCCGAGTGATTAAAAAATTCCGATCGTCGCGCAAGTACCTACTCGTACACAAATGATGCAATGCGTATCCGCGAGTGATGTAAGCGAACGTGATACGATTACACATGATTGTCGAACGATGTTGTTGTTGTTGTCTGTTGTCGTGCATCATATTTCGATATTTCGGTTTAATTGTTAAAAATTGTTGTTTCGAACTGACGATGAGTTGAGAACACGTGCTCTTTTATCTTTGATAATCTTTTACATTAAGATAATCATTAATAATAATAAATAAATATCTTATTTATAACATACACACTCGGTCGTCTGTTCCTTAAATAAGCAAATTATTGCTTGTGTTATAGATAACAGCCGACTGATATAGCTACATCATTTATATAGGTATATAATTAATTATTTAAGACTAACTATAAGCTGTGTGGCTACGGCACTAAAGAATTTAGCCACCCCCTCTCTTCCCGTGGGTGTCGTAAGAGGCGACTAAGGGATAACAAGGTTCCACAACCACCTTGGAACTTAAGAAGCCGACCGATGGCGGGATAACCATCCAACTGCTGGCTTTGAAATACACAGGCCGAAGACGGGCAGCAGCGTCTTCGGTGCGACAAAGCCAGTACTGCGGTCACCAACCCGCCTGCCCAGCGTGGTGACTATGGGCAAAACACATGAGTTCACGTTATTTTTGGCGTAAACTTGTGGAGGCCTATGTCCAGCAGTAGACTGTATAGGCTGTAATGATGATGATGAACTATAAGCTAGAAAGACAAGCTGTTCCACACAAACACCCAGTTGCCGAGCATTCAAATACAAGTTAAATTCAATTAATCAATTTGTTTTTGAGAATGTAGGCATGTATTATATGTATTAATGTTAAGGAAAGAAGCAGTTTATTTATTTATTTATTACAAGCTAGAAACTAAGCGATAAATAATTCTTTTGTAGGATTAATCTCTCTATAAAATAACTTTTATAGATATATTAACAAAACTAAATATACATATTTGACAATAGGTAAAAGTTATTTACTAACAATACAATAGTTAGAACGTTGTATGAGTTTTAGTTGACAAAGGACATCACTTAAATACCTTTGCACATATGTATCTAATATATATATAAATGTTTCTATGTATGTCCTTTATAGAATCGTAAACTATACATTTGATCATGTCATGATCTTCAGCAAACTGTTGTGCATGAGCCCACAAAGGTTTCTGAGTTGGTACGTCAAAAAAAAAAAGAAAAACGTAGCAACGCGTACAGCTAAGTTATATATGAATGCCAGTGTGAGCGATAAGCGATTGAATTACTAGAATACCAAAACTGTCAAAAGAAGCATCACCAAGCCCTTCACACGAATTTAATAGTAAAGTCGGTCTCCAGGTATGTATGTGCCCCTACAGTTTAAACAAAAAGGCCTCGAAGCCACCGTTGCGCCGCACTGTTCCTTTCCGAATTGATGGATACATATCTTTAAATGTCTAATGCGACATGAAAAGTCACTCAAATAGATACACGGGAATTGCATTAGTAAAATATAAAATAATAGCGTGTATTAATAATGCAATAATGTTACTATAAATAAACTATATATATATAGTTGTTATCATGTGCGCCTGATTGCGATCGTTACTCATAGTAGGAAATATATCCGCCAACCCTAATTGGAGCAGCGTAGTGGATTAAGCTCTGATCCTTCTCCTAAATGGGGAAAGAGGCCTATGCCCAGTAGTGGGATATTACAGGCTGAAGCGAAATAAATATTATAAATATTTACTTTTAAATTGTTAAAAAACTGGTAATTTAATATCGTATATAATACATATAATTAAATTAATTAACCTTCTTAATTTTAAATGAGTTTTAATCCTTTGAAATATACATATCTTATTTATAAAATTCTCGTGTCACAATGTTAGTTACCATACTCCTCCGAAACGGCTGGACCGATTTTTATGAAATTTTGTGTGCATATCGGGTAAGTCTAAGACTCGGCCAATATCTATTTTTCATACCCCTAAGTTATAACGGAAAGGTGGGATTAAAGGGGCTAATAACATATATGGCCAAACAACGTTTGCGAGGTTAGCTAGTATTCTATAACTTTTTTACTCTGAAAAACTTGTCAAGCAGCTCAGCCCCAAACATAAGAAAATGTCCTAAAATGTCCTTCGCAATCCACATCCAACCTCCACTCGCAATCTTGCGTAAAAACTAAAATAGCTATGATAGCCAATTAAAAATTCTATAAAGAAAATTTGACACATAACATTTTATAAAGATATATCGTAACGGTACGTGCTCATTGATAATATAAATCGAAATTCCGTCACAACTTATTTGAACCTTACGCCACCTCGACATATTACTAAGGTTTTCTATGTCCCTGACATGGCAGAAAAATAAAAATACGTGTAGCAGTTTTGTTTCGTGTGAGACAATTTTTTTTTCTTCTATATTAATCCATAAGAACTACGCCATTCTATAGGAACATCATACCTGTTACATACAAGAATTAATGAGATCGTCATTGGATACCGTTGTTTACAATTTTCCCTACTAATATTATAAATGTAAATATAACTTTGTTTGCTACGCTTTCATGCGAAAACTACTTAACCGATCATCATGAAACTTTGTACACATAGTCTTGGAGGTATTAGAAGAAACATAGGATACTTTTTATTTAAAGAACGATGCGAGCGAAGCGGCGGGTAAAAGCTAGTATACAATAGTTTAGCCGGTTCTGGGAGAGGATAAGCCAAAATTGAATTACAACCTCCCAAGTTTGTGAGGCACGTTCATTCATCAAAGACCAAGGTCACGTGCCGATGCTGTTGAATTACCGATGCTATCAAGTATCGACTCATTTTTACGTTGTGTTTCTCGCTCATTAATAAGATAGAGAGTTTCTGTCAGGAGATAATTTAGCCCATTCGCCCATTTGTTACTTTTGATTAATCATTAATTTAATAGTTCATCTGTATTCTTTTAAATATTTCCACTCGTAAGCAAACGTATGAAATCGCTTAGTTGAAATTTCTTCTGGGCGATTTTGAAAATTAAATATCTAGTAAAGAAAATTCAAAATGGCGTTATATAAATATTAAACTGGTAACCCTTTATTTTAAAAAAAGAAATCATTTGAAGCAAGCCAGTACTTCAGATATATCTGCATTGCCTTGGAAATCTATTAGGAAGTAATGTAAAATTAGATAATACGAAAAGTAAGAAAGACAGTAATCTAAGTCAACTGTGCACACAAGGTTTTTCGTAGAATTTATTTATAAATGACATAAAATATAGCAATAAAAATAAACGCAGGTATTGCATGAAATTCCGAGAAAAATGCAACAGTAAATATTTGTTCCACGAGCTTGCTCGCTGTACTAATTTAAGTACCATCAAAAATGTTAAGTACCATTATAATTATAATTACATTATTTAAAGAATCTAGTTAGTGTTACAATGGAAATGTTTCTCTAAGTGTTAGATAATAATAATTAACCTACGCGTCTTTATAAATAGTAAAATGATTATCACTTTTTCATCCGCTCGTGCGGAAACACGCTTACGTCATATCTTACACATTTTGTATTGAATCATTTCAATTGCCTGATTCGTATGTTGCAATGTTATTAAAATCACCTCTATTTCATAAAACGCGTTTCGTACACGCGATCAAAGAATTATTATGAGATATTTATATTGAAATTATGAAATTCTACACGTGAATGCGTTATGTGGTATACATGGCTATTTACCGTAAAAATATACGCCTATTATTATTAATTATAAAAAAATATTAAAACATAAATAACTGTACAATGAAAGTTGATAAAAATATGCGCATCAATTTCCATTGCATTCCAAATAACCTAATTGTAGCGAAAGCGTAAAATTAATATAATAAAGAATATAAATTTTTCTTGCAGAGGGGCGGTGTGTGAGTGTCGCACCGCCATGTCGCACCATAGCGACGAGCAGGCGCTGCTCACGGTCACATCGGACTCGTTCTGGGAGCCCGGCAACTACAAGCGGACAACACGCCGCATCGATGACGGTCACAGGCTCTGCAGTGAGCTACAGGCTCTGGTCCAAGAGAGAGCGGATATTGAGAAAACGTACGCGAAGAGTCTTAGAGGATGGGCGAAGAAATGGAACGATCTCATCGAGAAAGGTGCGTTGTTATTAAAAATCATTAATCTTATAAGTTTTGTTTTAAAATTTTCATGGTCGTTAACTATACTAATTATAAATGTCATGGTCACGACCATGACGCTTACAATAGTGCCCTAGTAGTTGAAACTTCACCAATGACCAATAGCAATCCACCAACCCAACCCACCAATGATACATAGATGTACGCAAAATGTTCCGTTATACATGATAAAAGCATTTTAAGAGTAAACATAACTAAAGATAAAGATTGACAAAAATAACTTGCCGATTCTTCTAAGCCGAATTCAGTAGTAAGTAGGTTTCAAATTTCACTATGCAAAAGTGTTTTTGAAGCCTATTCAAATAAAGTAAATCTTTGATTAAGATATCTTTTAAATAAGAATGTCTTACGAGAAATTTGATAGGAATACTCATATAGAAATATTTTAAACTTTTGATATAATAAGTTAAGGTTTATGCTATTCTATAAAAATAAAGACAATTATGATGTTTCTGAAGGTTAGGGGATATGGCAGAATAGTACTAAATTATCCAAATTAGTAAACAATAATATATTACAAACATAATTAAGAAGATATTAGTGTCACTTGACGCAGATCTCACTGGTTGAAATGACCATTGTTATAAAACGTTGTTTATACTTACATTAGCTCAGCGTTTAGCCAAGGTTAATTTGTACAAGTTTGTGCAACTAATTCAATATAGAGAGGCATGTATCAGTAATGATGCGAAACAGATAGCCATCTTTATCTAGATTGGCATTTAAATAACCGACGATCGCTGCATCACAGAACTAAAGGTTGATTCATTAGAAATGGACGTGCGTTTCGAATCGTTAAATATTTATATACTTGCAAGTGATCTGTTCGAATACAAAAACGACGTTACTTTCTATCAAAGCAACGAAGCATAAAGCTAATAGCGTAAACACCATTGAAGACAGAACAACTTCATAATTTACAAAACATGCGATGTGTTGGTTAAAAGAATACGATATCTTTGATGCCTCGTTTAATGGCGGAAATCCATTCATAATCATGTTTTATTGATGGATCGCGCTCCTTTGAGATGTCACGTTTCATTACGAAAGAATTGAGAAATTATGCATGTGGACGTCTGAATGTAGTTAGTATGCGTGTATTATGGTGGGGTCATATCTAGTTGAATAACTTTTAAATTTCGAAGATCAGTTGTACGATTTGATTGCTAAAAATATTTTAGTGTAGCTCATAATATACTGAAGATTTCAAAAATTACTATCCTAAAATGATTCGTTTACAAATATAACTGTTACGTCCTCATAATTCGCATTTTTTATTTAAAGAAGTAGTTATTATTATTTGTCTGTCATCGCTGTGCTCGTTTAAAAATAAATTACGCTTACAATTCAGAATTCTAGAAATTACCTTAACGTTTTACTAACCAAATACGAAAAACGCTGTAAATGCAACTACGTTTTCTCTTAAAATTATCTTCTTATTTTGAAATGGTGTTAACTGTTCGAGATTTTAACATGAATGTTCTTTATTTTTCTCTTATCATTAGATCTTGCTATCTCGTTAATTCTTGTACCTCGATTACTTTGCTTGTAATAAACTGTGGATTTTATCTAAACTGTCTTCTAACTTTACTTAGCAATATAATTTAATATATTATGCTGATATTATGTAGCTGTCCTCGATATAATGGAAGTCAACAAAATATTTGAAATACCATCAGTAGGTATATTGTTGAGGCTGCTTACGCTTAGAGTAAATATCGTTCGTTTACATTATCTGTTAAAGAATTTTTCAATATATGCTTACGTTACAAGGAAGTAAGTGGCCCCGGTAATGTGGGGCTTGTCGTTATTGCGTTCCAATGTTGCTACAAATAATCTTACTCAGATATATGCATTCACGTAAAACGGTTCACATAGATTAAATGTACACGACAAAGCTAAACTGAATAGAGCTTGGTTGTAAGTGTCCTACAGTTGGTTGGAGGCTCCACTGTATTAGCAGATAATTTAATTACTTAGACAAACCTTTGCTGTCAATATCTATGATAACTAAACCGGCACCATTCCAGAAGAACCGTCAGATGCTAGGCAAATTTGTCCACTCCTGAGCAATTGTTACGACAAAACGTGGACATCCAACATCCAATGCAAGTCATTTGATGTATTGTGATTTTGTAATATTCTTTGTTGACTTGTAACCTTCAATTAAGTAAGAAAGATTATGTCATAATACTAAATCAACGGAAAGACTTAATCGAAGGTTACATGAACACTCATTCAGACGATGTCTCTGGTCCGTGACCTTAATTATAATGAAAAAGGTGCCCGATTGATAAAGTGATGATTTCGTTTGTTTGAAATGCCCTAATGGTATGATCAAAGGGTCCGATTATTTAAAAAAAGTCCTTTGTTATAAATACGTTTAGTGAGAAAGGATTATAAATAGGAGATTTTTTTAATCTAAAATAACTTTGGATAAGCATTCACATCATCAATGCCAATTTGTCCTTTCTGGCGTGTATTAACCATTTTTCTCGTCCAATCCCTTTATATATTACGCAGAAATAGATTATTTTGTACTATATTGTATTTCTCACATAAGTACATAATAATAAAGTGTATTCCCAACTAGCTGTTATAAGATAACTTCACCTTTCAAATCCCGTTCAGTTTCATCGTTAACGAGCAGTAGATCAGTACACCTATTATACTGCAGTTAGTTGAAGAGATAATATGATTATCAACACTCAGACCATCAGCGATTATCGAGATCATGTGAATTTCACTGTCTAGACTTATTAATTCAAATACATAATATCAAAATTCCTTAAACTTCACTCAACTCCTTATTTTAGGATTTACTCCTTTTTTTACTACTTTGT
Organism: Melitaea cinxia; assembly: GCF_905220565.1. Taxonomy (NCBI): domain Eukaryota; kingdom Metazoa; phylum Arthropoda; class Insecta; order Lepidoptera; family Nymphalidae; genus Melitaea; species Melitaea cinxia. The sequence goes on from NC_059412.1 coordinate 11,848,727, forward strand.
GTGTTGTGTGTGTTCAGACACACCACGTCAATTGTCTATAAAGAAAAGAAAAAAAACTTGTTTATTGAAAAATTAAACTAATTTTACCAAAGGTTTATCAAACATTATACATATTTACAATTCACAACTTAAGAACTAAATATTTACAGATAGTTTTGGTATAAATCATGTCCGCGTGGAATTGTGCCAACAATGCTGGCAGCATTTCCCCGTTGAATCGCTATGCCGATTCTCTGGGCAAAAAATGCACCAGCCCTCTTGTCACCAGTGGAGGCAATAAGGCGAGGTGTTATCTCATTTAAAAATTTTTTAGCACTGCTACTCCAAGGTCCAAGTGTTTCGACTGCAAACGGCACAAAGATGTAATTTGGAATTAGTGACGAATATTTGTGCCGTTTAGTCGTTTCAGCTTTTTCCGCTGCGGCTCCCGCTTTTAAGGCTGTTTCCCTGACATGAGACGGGGCAAGTTTGTCAGCGCAGGTTGCGTCCCACAAAAGCGCCCGTCCCCTTTCCCAGGGAACCAACGTCAATCCATCAGTAAAAAATGTCCATGTCAAAAAATCCAAACTCAAGTTATATAATACTTATTATATTCTATACTAGCTATACCCGCGACTTCATCCGCGTGCAAATTAACAAAAAAGTTATTGGTCAGTTCGCAGAGTTATAAAATAAATAAATTTCTAAAATAAAAGTAGCCTAAGTTACTCTTTATTACTTCAGCTATCTGCCAGTGAAAGTCCCGTCAAAATCAGTTGAGCCGTATTTGAGATTAGTCAGAACCAATAGACAGACAAAAATTGAAAAAAAAAAAAATATTTTGGTATATCTACTGTGTATACATCTATAAGCATTTAGTAAAAGGCGGTTATGTTAATGTTACAAACAGACTCTACAATTTAATTTATTTATTGAAAGAATACAATAATAAGGCTAGCGATCACAAAGAGAACAGTAAAAAGAAAAGGCAAACTAAGATACAACAATATCATTGTTTTTGACATCAATAATTTCCTATCAAAAACGCTATTCTTCTGGCATATAAACACGAATTTTTCCCTTGACCAGCGTTTTAAACCGTGTCTGTAATGAATTATGAAGAAATCACACATCTCCTAAATAGAACTTCCGGCAAAAATGCAGCACCCAAAATTTGGTCATGTTAAACTAGCGAAATTTCTCAGAACAAGAATCGAACATAATTATGTAATAATATTAACAGATCATTTAAATTCAACACCTACATATATTTTCCATCGTAAATTTTCATTGCACAAACGATCGAGGAACGATTGAATCATTAAAAACGAAATGGAAAGTTATTTGGGAGTTCGGTTGCGATGCTGCTCACGCGCCGATTCAATACGATTCAGTTCGGGTTGGACGTGCCGAAAGAATGTTTTATTACATGCATTATTGAAAATCGAAAGTAAATTTAAGTGTTAGTAACACTACAGTACGACGTAGATGATCAAATCGATTAGATTTTTTTTTAATTTAAGGATCACTAGTAGGTACACTGATTACATGTGTACACGTTTAAATTCGAATAAATTAGGGTAACACTGCGAAGGTTTTAATGTAGCCACAATATCGACTCAAAACAAAACAAACTGATTAAGAAAAAAAAGATCATTTTTTTTATTTTAGGATATCAATTTCATTTTCTTCTACAAAACCTTATTAGTTTATTTTTTATTTAGGGAACGTCACTGTTATTTTTCAAGTAGGTTTGGTGGACGCGATATGGCAAAAAAAAAATATTTTCTTTTGGTGTAGACATGTATATTTGGATTTTATAATCATTAAGTTTATAAATGAAAGAAATATACTTTTGTACAACAAGTATAATGTAACTAGAAATACATAAAATACCAAACATAAAAGAAATATGGATATCATTTTTGTTGTATTCAGAGTTAAGGCTTTTAGAATAAATTAAATAATATTCCCTATATTTTGCTTTATTTGTAGATACAGTCTTGACCACACAAATCATTACATACAAAGGCCTTTCATATACCCCACGTGAAGAGGACTTAATTATTTGTGTTCTTTCACCCTTAAAAGCCATTTAAAACCAGGAAAAGACAAACAAAAAAAGAAGTGTTTTTTAGACCACACGACTGAAGTAAAACTTCTTTAGCTCCATCTAACTTATATCTCCCTCTCAACTTCCGTTCGCCTCGTCCGATCACACTTTTCGTAACGATTTCGTCACGCATTCACCAGCTTCCCAAGTCAAGTGTTCGTAAAGAAGTTTTACTTCAAAAATGCAGCAGACAAACACAGTATATTAGTATAAATGATGATATGCAAAAAGCGAAGTTAATAACGTGCTAATTCTCATCGTACTCGTATGCAACGATTCGTTACAGCACCTTACGTCAAGCGAGCGATATGAAGGGAAAGTTATAAAACCTGCAACGGCTGGTTAGGGACCAGTTTTTGCGACTTATTGCCGATTGATGATGAATAATTGTTATGTAACTGGGAAGTTATTTAGTGGGTCATGTCAACCTGTTTGCACATGTCGATTAAAATAGTTTTGGCATAAGAGAGTAGTTTGGCAAAAGTTTGTCCTAGCCATATTTTTAATGATTAATTTTTAATAACAATATTAATCATTCGTTAAATTGGTCATGTAAATGCAACTGAGTGATAAAGAATATTCAAAGTGACTTCAGGAAAAGAAAAAATACTTAATTTCATAATATATATATATATATATATATATATATATATATATATATATATATATATATATCTATATATATATATATATAAATTAGGAGGTATTTTAATATAAAAACTCAAAAGCTTCTATTTTATTGTTATATATAAATTACTTTTATATAAATTTGAGAAAATCGTGGTCTGTCTTGACCGACGATGTACGTAAGATTGCCTGTGGTGGCTGGATGAGGATTACGGAAAACGGTTGATTGTTTGGCATGAACTTGGAGTGGGCTACGTTCAGCAGTGCACTGGATATAGTGTAACTTTGAGAAATGGTAAACGGTCGAAAATTTTCACGTAATTATCATATAGTTAGAATAAGGTACATGTTTTCTGTTGATATAAATAGAAAATATGCATGACAATGATGTACAAATTAATGTATTGTATTAATTTGAAAAGTCGCAAAACTTCTTGCTATTAATCATCATTTTATCTTCACTTTCTTAATTAACATTCTCTGGATACAATTATTCATATAAAGGTAATCAGTGCGTGATGAAATTTTAAAGAATGACTATGTATTTACTTAACCTATGTAATTACAGACAGTATATATGTTTATACTTTACAATTATCACGATGTGGTCGGTTTGTAATCTAAATGTAGCAAATTATGCTGTTTTGTTAAAATATCTTTAAATGACGTTGCTCTTGTGTGTTAAAAAACTTTAAAATACTTAAACGTAAATCATGTCTTTTTCACCTATTAGGAACGATTCGTAATATATTTGCATTATAAAAAATATATAAAATATTATTGTAACAAATATTTTAACATCTTTATCCGATAAACGAAAATTTAACCACAAATATTTTGCCGTACAAAATTAAATAAGTTCGCAACTAGGGAGCAACTCAAGTCTCGCGCTGAATCGTAATTTATTCATAGAAATTAACCGACGACAACGGCAATCTAAACCTTAATCACTTTAACTTGAAATCGAAAACATCTTAAAGAGTGTTCTGTCGATGAAATGCTGGGATAATTAAGTTAGAACGATTAGAATTCAATTTAATGTCGGAGAGATTTAATTAGTTTACGCCAACAAAAATGAGTGTGTACGAGTATAGTCATGACTATGTATGTGTGTTATGTATGTACGTTATTAAAACTGTACATACGCATGAACACTTCGGTAGTTTTGGTAAATACGAACAATATCTAATAGCTGCTGTGTGTATGTGTAACTATGTGTCTGATAATTTTAATTCAATTAGTTTATAGGCCACAGTTAGCTCTATCAGCTCGTAAAGGTATTATTGGTTTATCCATCAGAGGGTTGCGAGTTTAGGTCATAATGTCACGGACTTGCTTGAATCAAGACTAATTACATGTCAAGGTTGTTTGAACACTTTTGATTACTATCTTTATTCATATTCCGTCTCTTTCGCTTTCTACTTTTTAATTTATACATTTATAAAATGTTAATTGTTATATTTAGAAAATTTAATGGTTATGTTCTTTCTTTAGGCCCAGAGTATGGAACAATGGAAGCGGCATGGAAAGGCGGCATGGTTGAAGCAGAACGGCTATCCGATCTACATTTAAGTGTACGCGATCGCCTCGTCAATGACGTCATAGCTCAGATAAAGAACTGGCAAAAGGATACTTATCATAAGGTCAGTGAAATTATCAATAGAATCACTTATATAAGGCATAAACAAAATAAGTTCCAAAATTACTCTTAGCAGTACTCCGATATGTCTACTAATAAAAATTCAGATTGCCGTAATTTTGTCGTTACAAGCAATTAAATGCACATTAATTTTCAACTCTTTCAACGTGGCTTCAGTAACTCGTGTGAATGACTCAAAGGCCTATTTGAAACCTAATTTTCGAGAAATTCTTTAAAAATTAGACGTCCACGTACTATGCAAACAAGTCTTTATGCGTTTAATCCACCGTGTAGCGACTGTACCGTGTCTACAAAGCGGTGACATGCGCGCGCCGCCACAAAGCAGTACTACCTAGCATAAACGCTTTCTTGGGAATCTTAAATTATACTATTACCTACGCTGATATATTCAAATTTCAATTTAAAAAAAAATTCAAATACCTATATAATCATTTTATATTTTTTAATCCTTAGTTTAGGTATCAGTGACGCGCATCTATCTAGATTGCATTTTATACATATTTTTTTTTTAAGTAGATCTTTTGTACAAGATTTTTTTTGATAAAATTTAAAACAAAAGAAATGCTTATATCCCGTCATTCAAATCATTGATGGTGTCTCGACAAACCCTCGACTCGAGTACAATTTCCTTCTTTCCCGCTCTTGTAATCTTGTCTTAAAAACATCAAAGTATCTCGCACCATATAAATATAAATTTATGCGCTTAAACATTTTCGAATAATCAAAGTATGGAATTAAATTTATAGTCTTCATTTAAACATTAAAATCTATACTAATACTAGCTGACCCCGCAAACTTTGTTTTGCCATATATGTTTATAACCCCCTTAATTTCCCCCCCCCCCACTTTTTAACTGAGGGGTAGGAAAAATAGATGTTGGCCTATTCTCTAACCTAATAACCCGCACGCAAAATTTCATAAAAATCGGTCCAGGCGTTTCGGAGTAGTACGGAAACTAACATTGTGACACGAGAATTTTATATAATGTTTTTTCCTCGAATGAACGGGGGCGAAACCGCAGGTAACAGCTAGTTTTTATGTAAATACCTTGAAAATTGTTTACTTACATTTCTTGTGATTTACATAACAAAACCCAATTTTATTGACTTTCATTCATCAATCAACCACTCCTTGTTAACTTTCAGAAGTTTCATCACAACCAGTATTTTGAGTACGTCAAATTAAATCATATTTTCATTATGTACCTGTAACAAGAAGTAAATATTTATTATATAAACAACTGCATGTGCGCGCGGTTTCACCCGCCTCTATTTGAGGAAAAAACGAACTAAAATTAGATGGCCTTATAACCTTCATCAATGTATGGACTATCCAACGTAAAAATAATTTTTAATTCGAACCAATAGTTCCTGAGATTAGCACGTTCAACAAACTCTACAGCTTTATATTAACTGTGATATATAATTTTTATTTTTATCGTTTTACTAGCTGACCCTTTTTCCATATATGTTATTAACACCTTTAATTCCCTCCCCCCCCCCTTCCCCCTTATAACTTAGTTATATGAAAAATAGATGTTGGCCGATTCTCAGACCTACCCGATATGCACACAAAATTTCATAATATTTTATTAATCCCCTCAATCCCCCTACCCCCCCTAATAACTGAGTGGTATGAAAAATAGATGTTGTTCGATTCTCAGACCTACTCATTATGCACACAAAATTTCACGAGAATCGGTCAAGCCATTTCGGAGGAGTTTAACTACAAACACCGCGACACAATTTTATATCATCATTACAGCCTATACAGTCCACTGCTGGACATAGGCCTCCACAAGTTGACGCCAAAAATAACGTGAACTCATGTGTTTTGCCCATAGTCATCACGCTGGGCAGGCGGGTTGGTGACCGACAATTTTATATATTAGAGAATAATATCATAATGTATCAATAACTTAGATGACTAATGAATGACTTTATTTAGAATAATGTGATAAATCTCACATATAACAAACTGCTTTTAAAATTTTCTTGATAAAATTAATTAAATACTTAATATAAAACTTAATTTTTGTTTCCCATACTAATATACTATTAGTGCAAAGGTGTACCAGTACTAATTACTAGTATAGAAGACTAGTACTAGGTACATGACACACAGTTATATTGGCCATAGTGATGTTTGTCGTGGTCTGGGCGTTCGTGCTCGTATGTTGTGTGTGTCTCCTGTGTCCAGGGACAGGAAAAAATCCTATTGAGGGCCGTTGATTGTGAGGTGTTTATTTATTTATTTTTTACTCGTATGGATGATGAAAGTTTTTAAGAAACTGTTAAAAAATTAAGTAATTATATTTTTATGTTATGTGATTTTGAAATAACCGCTTTAGATAACCCGAGTCCTTCGTTTAAGGTCTATTGGGCAAAAAGTAAAGGAAATTAATATATTTTATTAAACTTACAACAAAACAAAAAAAAAATGAGTTCTTTTTCACAATTTTTTTTTCCATATCTTACTTTTATTTTGAAATAACCGTTATAGATACCGACCGTATCTTATTTTCAATGTCTTTTGAGCAATAAGTAAAGAAAATTATAAATTCGTATCTAAAACTTGCTCACCGAAACTATTTCGACAGAAGTTTTAATATACAGTGGAATTGACATAAAATAAAATCGCGTAATTACATTCAATCGTTTCTTAGAACTTATATACGAGTATATTGTAATTATGCGTTACATAAAATTATGAATTAGCTGTCTATATTATTGACAAATTAAAATCGACGTCGACAGACATGGGCGTAGATATATTACGAAATTGATAATTCTACTGAACTTTAAACATAGATGGAGGTTGTCAACTCAATTTTATTTTTTTCTGTATGTTCTACATAACTTTTTACTGGGTTCACCGATTTCGATGACTTTTTTTCGTCGAAAGCTGGTTATATATTTCCATTTAAATTTGGTCGATATCTGTCGAGTATTTCCAAAAAGGCGTTATTAAATAATTATGTTTTCGATTACCTAAGCTGAATTACTTGTCGATGTATCAACCTGCAGTAGAGTAGGGTGATGGATTAAGCTCCGATCTGTCTCCTACAGAGAAATAAGCCTATGCCCAGCAGGGAATGTTTATTTACTTATTATTTATTTATTTATACTTTATTGTACACACAACTACATTTTAAACAATAAACACATTTCAAAAAACATTTACAGACTGTGAAGTACAATGAGCGGCCTTAATATTTAGCCATTTCTTCCAAACAACCCAAACCAATGGATGAGGAATGTTACAGGCTGAATTGTGATCGTATATTTAATTTTTTTTTTTTTTCGGTGAGAGCAAACACAGTAACTTCGATGTACATTATGCAGTAACATAACGTGTTCCGAAAGCCATTAACGTTTCGTTCCTCGAACCGATCGCGTAACTACTCTTTTCTTACACGACGGAAGAAAGTAAAAGGTAAATATTTAAAGCTCGACGAGAGAGTAAACAATTATAATGCACTGTGAATATTAAATTGAATAGAAATCGTTTTCGTTACGTTTTAAAACATCGATTAATTTTTAATGAAAGGTGTTTTAATGTCGTGCTGCTTCGAATAGTAAATACTTTATTTACACACATTATGAAAGTAAATAATGAGGTACATAAAATCGTGAATGGGTACTTATTAAAGGCAAACTCTTTAGATGGTTGGACAGTTGGAAATATATAAAAAAATGTTTTAGAAATAGTGAATTATAAAAATTAAATACCTTATATACAGTATATAAACGAAACGAATGCAATATTTACTTATTTAGTATGTAAAAAAATATATTCTGTTGCTTTTCTAGTTTTTCTAGTTTTTAGTTGCATGTGTATATATGTATGTATGTTTGTAGAAATTTATATATGTATTTTGATTAAACGTTATTACTATTGCGCAAGCCCGTTACACTGCTAGCTTTTTTCTGTTGGGTAATCTGGAAGAGATCGCTATTTAGTGATAAGATCGCCCATTGCACTATATGTGTCTAGAATTAAGGTTTGCTATGTATACTATCTTTAGTTGCAATAAAGTGGTTTATTATTATTATTTAAATAAACAATTGTGTGTCATATATTATGTTAGATCTGAGGAATGAATGTAACAATATCTTGAGCCAGTCCTCCAGTGTCTTGTCAGACACAGAGTGACATGAGTACTGACGTACGTTTCCTTGATATGCGTGAGCGGTAAACTCGGGAAGCTCAAAACCAACTGTTATTACTCCTCGAATATTTCTATATAGAGAATGTTGAATTAATAGCTTTTAATTTAATAAAAAACCTTCTGGTGCTGTGATGCGTGAAGACGCCTGCGCGTTGGCAGTTGCGGGTTCGATTCCCATTCGGCTTGAATATTTGTAGTTTTGGGTGTGTAGTCTAGTGGGTCCCCCTACCTTGCCTCGGAATAAATGTAAAGCCGTCGCTCCCGGTTATCATAGACACCTGATAGCGATCGTTATTCATGGAAGGCAATGTATTCGCCAATCCGCAGTGGAGCAGTTTGGATTAAACTCCGACCTTTTCCGAAACGAAGAATGACGCCTATGCACCGCGGTGGGACTTTAAACGCTGAATTAATCAATCAAATATCTTTCATTTTCTCAATTGAATGAGGTATGACATATTACGTCTTGAAGTATTTACGCGACAGTGCTGCGATGTTCAAAAAGTCGTTAATTTCTTCGTTTTACGACCGTAATAATCACTGTATCCGATATGTGCACATGTAAAATACATATAATGTAACGAATTATTATTATATTTTCAAAGTTCATGGACCGCATCGTGCTGTGGCGAAGACAATTTAAATTCGATTCGGTTTTAAATTTTAAGTATTTCATTCATTCATTATGATCTATCGTTCATTCGTATTTTTTGTCGATATTTTGTGTCATAGCGCGTTTGTTTATGTATATTTGTAAAGAAAATGTTTATACGTATGATTTGTAAGGGTTAAGATGTTTCAAGCCATACGAGATTGAAACTAATTATTTTTAAGGAACAAGATATTTTTTATCAGTATTAATATAGAATTAATATAATCTTTTACTCTGTGACGTTGTCATTGTTGTTTTGTGCACTAAGTTTGTTATACTAACTTTCTCTTAACTTTTTCATCATATGTGTTTTTTATTTTTATTTAGTTGTAGCTTTAATTTTCGTTTAATTCATTCTTATTGATAAAAAAACAAACGCTAAATTAAAAAACATTTAGTTACTTACCTTAGGAAGAGTCGACCGTGGACAGATACCATATTTATTATTATTATTTATAGTATAAATAAATACTAACAATTAGTGGATCCTGAAACAGATGCATGCACTAATTCAATTATTACAAACTCTCTCGTCACAAACTCCACTTGAGACTCTCTTGATGTTTATTTATGTAATACGTAATATGTATATACTTAATATTACCATGCAATTAATATTAAGGAAGCGAGGATGCGTCGTTGTTTGTTTAATATTGAAGTCGTGTTCTAATTTGCATTACGTTAAGTATGTAGGTGCATACCGCATTAACAATTGTTCGCTAAGTTGTATTACAATGAAATCATCACAATCAGGCATAAAAAAAATATTGCATTTTGTATTAATGGAAAATATTCATTTATGTGGGATTCAAAAGCACTTAAGTTATAATTTTATTGAAAATCAATTGTATAAAAATAAATGTGGGTCAACACGAAAATCTGCTTCAAATTAAGAACCATTAACTGAATGACCGAATTGAGAGTTTCTGAAACTAATAACAGTGCCAAGAAATATGTTCACATGCTTCGATTTACGTAATGCTGTTTGGCTAGATTTTTGAAATTAAATTAATAAGATTTAAAATTTTTAGATTTGGTATCCAAGGTAAGGTAATTAGTATTTTTTATTAATACATACTTGTGAAAATATAATAAAGATACCTTTTACAAATAAAAACGAGTGTGCTTTAGATCACACGAAGTAAAACTTCTTTAGCTCTATTTAACTTGTATCTCCGTCTCAACTTCCGTTCGCCTCGCCCGATCACACTTTTCATCTAACGCTCTCGTCACGCATTCACCAGCTTACTCCCAAAGTCACGCGAACGTAAAGAAGTTTTACAACAAAAATTAAAAAAAAAATCTACCATCTAACCTTTAGAGTTAAGATGCAAAGAGAAAAACTTTAGAGGTGTATGTGTCTTAAGATAACAACAATAAGACAAAATAACGAAGAATTACATCTTAAAATTTGTATTGAGAATTACTATCTCTTGCTGCATTGTGACGTTGAGTTAAAACTTGTAATACGTTTGTGTCTGTATGTGTATGTGTGTGTATAGTAAGACCTTTCAGAGTGATTGAGTGTGTTTGATAACGTGTTTGAATGTTATGTCATGTTACATCATGTTTGTAACCTTCCGTTGATATAAAAATATGCTATTTAATTTTTATATTGTGTTGTATATATGTGTGTTATATTATAAGTTTAAATGTACCCCAATAATTGTGTTAATCATGATATATTTGAAAAAATAATAAATGTTGAATAAATATTTACAAATTACAGATTATTTCGCAAATGTTATAACATAAATAATGTAATAAAGTTTTGTCAATATATGACGCAATACACGTGAGGTAAATACTAAGGACGTGTTCACTTATTACCCAACCTGTCTTTAGTTACGTAAAAAGTACTAAATTTATTATCAGAATCAAGTTTAATTTACACTAAAAGAAATTTATCTAGGTTATGAAAGTTCATAGTGGAAGTTTCCAAGGGTCTCATACTATCACCTACAACATTTTTTTTAAATTTTGTTTATCTTATTTAGGGACTTTTATATACAAGCAGGTTGCCAGTCCCATCGTAAATTTATTCTGACTAAAGTAGTCGCTTCAGCCTGTAATATCCCACTACTGGGCAAAAGCCTCTTTCCCCATGTAAGAGAAGGATCAGAGCTTAATGTACCTCGCTTTTCCAACGCGGGTTGGCAGATATATTCCCTACTACGAGTAACGATCGCTATCAGGTGTACATGATAACAATCGAGACTGACGGCTTAACGTGCTCTCCGAGGCACGGTGGGGAGACCCACTAAAACTGCACAAACACCCAGACCAAGGCAAACACCTGTATGGCCAATACAAATGTTTGTCATGTACGGGGATCGAACCCGCAACCACCAACGCAACAGGTACAATCCATGGTTACACCGTTGTGCCAACGCGGCGTCTAAAGTAGTATAGAGTCTGAATAGTATTATGGCCTCGTTAGAAGTTAGACGAGCGGGTATACCATGGAACATTCCAGTATCTATCTGTCTGTGCAAATTCATCTCATAATGGTTACCCTTCCTGAAAAAATTATTTGTGAAAAAAATCTAGTAAGGAAAAAATTTCTTCTATATATAATTCTTTTGTTGTATGTTTTTGTGGTCGTACTTTGAGGCATGTTAAAGTACAAATTGTCATCAAAAATGTTAGATAACGTTCGTGATCGTGAATTTATACTCTTGTTAGGGAAATTGTCTTCCTAAACCGCAGTGCCACTTAAATAGAAAAAGATTAGTAGCAGTGAAACGTTTTCAGGTTGTTCAACTGCAGTTACAGTAAAGTTATAATCGATATTTGTAGAAAAAAATTCTATGTTTTTATATAAATGTACAGTGCGTTTTAAATTTTAAAAGTTGGTATTCGAAATTAGAATACGTTTTTTTTTTTTTTTAATCGATATATTTTTTCCGAAATAAAAATTTATATTAATCGATAATTTTCGAAATTAATTCGACATTTTTCGTAAAATAAAATAATCTAATAACGATATGTTTCGAATTAAATGAGATAAAAAGACGCATTAATATAACAATCCGTTGTGTACGCGATACAACAATCAGATGACCTTTGCAATTGACTTGTAACTTCGATTTGTGGCGAGTCGGACGGAATGCGACGCTGCGTTTAATGTACACATTGTACAAATGTACACACTTGGCGTTTTAATTTGTTTTGCTCATGCCTACATTCAAATGTCAGTTATTTTGAATTAATCTTTTGATAGACAGATAAATTCCTCAATAATCTATGATTATATTCGAAATAAAAGGAGATTATATTCGAAATAAAAGGATGTTATTTTTATATAGTCACATAGTACACACAAGATTATGTTACTGATTTTTTTTTCTTGCATTCATTTTCAATTCATAATCAAATAGATCGGTGTGGTCTAAATTGAAACAGAGTAATATTAGGTCAATCATGTCTATAAAATTTTATTTAAGAGCCATTTCACAATTTTACGCTCTGCAAGTTTAGGTAAATTTGGTCGCATCGCGCGAGTCGTACGAGCCGCGCGATCTTTGTGCTAGTACGTATAGTGTGACAACCAAAAGACCATCGTGATCATTTTCTGATGTATAATAAAAATTAATAACTATGGTATAAAATGTTTTTTACATAATTAATTTGTTAAAAATTTCAAGTATGTTATATAACAACAGTCAATAAATTTAAAATAAAATTAAAAAAATCAATTTTATGAAACAATTTTTTTTAATTGATTTAGTTTTTTCAGTTTACGAATGAATCTAATATTTACGATATGAATAAAAAAGCATTTAATGACATCGACACCGACAAACATATTAATTAACAAATAACAAGACAAACAGATTGAAATGCCTATTTGTATTGATAGTGTGAGAAAAGAAAATTAAATTATCCATTTGTTTACAGAAATTATCATTATATTATTTTACAGTCATTTTCGTAATATGTTTATTTTATTTATATTTTATTATGAAAGTATCAAATGCGTTTTATCCGCTATAACAACAGGCGCTTGGCGCGTGTGAGCGAAAGAGACGGCTGCGCAGAATTTGGCGTGGACCTTACCTCTAAGAGCGCTAGCGCTCGACTGATTTACCGGGCTTGATGCGTGGCAATATATACTATCTTTTTATTATTTAATATAAAATGTATTAAAAAAAATTACATCTTTTAATTATTTTTTTTGTATTCCTTAATGATGTAAGTTTACTTTGATGAAGATAGTTCGTTAAAATTTCTTAGTTTTCTAAGAGAAATATCGCTTTTAAAATTGTACTTATTTGGAAAATATTCGTAACTTTAAATTTTTTTTATCGTTTAATAGAGATACAAATGGAATAAAAATCTATGATAGTGGACAACAAAATTATATTCCACATATTATGATATTTTTTTAAAATGGTTTCAACGTAGAGGTTATTGAAAAGTAGGACTTCAAAGTATACATTGCGACCGTTTACCCAGGGAGGAGGCTGATGAAAAGGTTAATAATTTTATACACATAATATAAATCAAAATTCTGATCTGACTATGGACTACAACAAAGGTTGCTCTATTATATTTCAAGAATATAAATTACATTATTGCATCCAACACTGAGATTAACGACGTCAAAATATTACAATTTCGCGGATTGTTACCGATTTTTGTGAAATGGCTCTTAATGACCTCGAATACCTCGCATGATTTATGACCGCGGTCTTCATTTAACTGGAAAGTAGGATTGAGCATACTTGATAAAGCGAGGCCAAAGAGATACTTCAGATTTATATCGAACTGACCCGTTGGCGCAATGACCGTGACCTCGCTTTCTGCTGTATATTAATTACGTACATATACATTTAGGTATATGAATATGTATATCGATCGGCTGCTACCTGAAAACAAAGGTGTTGTTACCTTACGGATCATAAGGTCGTTTGTTATGGACGCAGAATGATTATCATGATAACGATGAGATATACTAAACATATTTTGTGTATGGGTGCCGTCATTTTAAAGAAGATTAATCGTAGATACAATCAGTGTACTGACAAGGCTCAAGCAACCGGAAGCTAAAGCAAGATTGAGGTCCCTGTACCAGCAACTACAAGCTTAGACACATCCACAGACCCTAAAGATGACGATCAGAATTTTTCACATGTTACACGATACTAGTAACTCGTAACTAAATAATATTATGTTACATATTATATCATTGAGGTAGGGCGCAGCAGGAATTAGGAAATATTCTGCACAAAATCTAAAGCAGCCCGTCTGGGGAAGTACCTTAACCTCACAGAAGATCACAGCTAAATAACACTGCTCTAGTGCTGCGTTCCTGAGTAAGAGACAAGAGCTCCTATGGGTAGAGTTGGCAGCGCGATTGCGGTGTTTCTGGTGTTGCAGGCTTCTGTAAGCTACGTTAACCTCTTACCATCATGTGAACCGTACGCTTGTTTACCGACCCAGTCGTATTAAAAAAATATGTTTAAACAACCGATCAGGCTTAGTGATGTGATTCGTCTTAATAGCGACGTTCGTAGGTTCGATGCCACTCGCAGGTGTGCCTCTTTATATAAATATGCTTCTAATATCAATGCGTCTCCTTTGAAGCTCCTCATCATGCGTCGTATAGACTGTAAGGCAGACAGTTTTCATCATCATAAACATATGACAGCGGTCGTTATGTGTAGGAAAAGTTATCGTCGTGTATATGCTGACTTATTACATATATTTAACAGTCTGTAGAGAAGCGGATTTAGTTTCCACCCTTCTCTTATGGAGAGTACCAACTTTCATTAATTTTGCCCAGCTGTGGAACGTGAACAGACTAACTATTTACATGAAACGGCTATTAGAATTATCCTAATTATACAATTTCGCATCGCATTCGCTTTGTTTCGTTGCACAAGTATACTCAATCTTTTCAAGTTTTCATTTCACTTATCAAATATTCTTCGATACAAGTTCGTCTGATATTTTATCAGAGAAAAAAATTTCGTATTATAGTTATCTTCATTCTAGATAAATGTAGGTGTGAGGATTAGCCGATACTGTAATATGTTTAACCATAGTTTTAGGTTTATTTATACTGTGTGAAGTCAGTTGCGGTTTTGCACGTGAGATGTTGAGTTTATTTTACTTGACATATCGGTTGCGGTGTACATGTGTTATGGTTTAAGCTTACATTTTCCTCTACAGACTTGTTATTATAAAAATATCTTTCAATATCTACTATTAGTCCACACTCTCCCTATATATAACCTATTATAACAGGCGCTCTCGTGTACTAGAGCTTGTAGGCGCCTAAAATACCGACGGTTTGTGGGTTAGAGTCCTGCTCAGATGGATGTATTTGTACAATATTTGTTACCGGTTTGGATTTCTGTCCTTATGGGTTTTCCTACCAAGTCTGTAAGGGCTGTCAACGTTAAGCTGTCATCATATACGCCTGATGTCACGCCAACCCGGAGTGGAGCAACGTGGTTGTTTGAACTCCAATCCTTCTCCTACATGGAGAAAGAGGCCTATCTCCAGCCGTGGGGTGTTACTTCTGAATTATCTTGTCTACATATCTCGTTCAGAATCAATAAATAGATTGGTGGAGATGTGCAATACCAGAAAAAATAGTGACAGCCGGAAACAAATTAATTCAAGTACGGATTAGATCCATTCTTGAAAAATAAAACACATTTAATTTCTCAATCTTAGTCTAATAAAACTTAAGTTTTCTTTTTGCTTAATTTCTAGTTTTAATGGAAATCATTTCAAGTTAAAATAGAATAATTTTCATTATCATCACAAGAATGCCAATAGCAGTCCTCCGAGATAAAACGTCTTCGACCGTTATCTCTGTGGCCTCGTTGCAGACGCGATAAAATTCTTAACGACCTTATCTATTGCGATATTTTTTATTACATTCCTATTGAAAAATATACTTTCATATTAATATTTATATCTGAATTTCATACGTACATTTATCTGTGTATACGTATATCATTTTTTGAAGTAAAACTTCTTTACGAACGCTTGACTTGGGGAATAAGCTGGTGAACGGATGGCGAGAGCGTTACGAAAAGCGTGATGGGAAAGGCGAACGGTGTAAGAAAGAGGTGCGAGCACACATTTTCTTTCTCTCGTAGCCAGTTACGTTTCGTATATCTAAGACACAGTGCAGGCCTATTGCTAAAGCAGTTTTACTTCAGCTGTGTCGTCTAAAGCACATTCGATTTTTTTTTTTCCTTTATTAAAACATTGTCCTGACAATAACGAACACAAAGGAAATAATTATCTAATTATATATTTTTTCCGTACAAATTTCATAAATTCATAAAAAATGCTCAAATCGAATTATGGTACAATTGTTTTTTAATGTCTTCTCGTGACCATGATTGCTGTAAAGTATCCGAAACGTCGAACACGTAAAAAATCTAATAAACCGCGATAAAATCCGAAAAAGTTCGTTTCATTATATGGTACAATTTTTATCAAACAGAACCCAATTGATTTCTTGAAACGTTCAAATACCATTTAAATAAACAATACCTACGTTTTTATTACACTTATAATAAATCTACTTTAGCGTCGTAGGCGAATACAATATCGTCTCACGTCCAGCACGTAGACGCCCAACGTATTTACCTTGCTCATCGAATATAAATTTAGTCCACTTTTGTATTTTATTTAAAATATTCTTTCTGGAAGAAATATTGTGAAGAAATGATGAAATACTGACGAGTGACCCCATATATAATATTCTTTCTTGCGAATCATTGCGTTTTACGAAATTGTATAATTATCTGTGCTTTTTAAAATAAAACTTTTTACGCACGCTTGAATTGGGAAGTGAGCTGATAAATGTGTGACGAGACCGTTACGTAAAGTGTGATCGGGCGAGGCGAACGGAAGTTGAGAGGAGATATATATATATATAAGATAATAAGTTTTACTTCAGTCGTGTCGTCTAAAGCGTGTACTTCGTTTTTTATTTATTTCGTTCCATAAGGCCCTTCTTATGGAAATAGAAAACGTCTTCTTATGGGAATCGAATGCGCTTGACGCGTCGAGTCAAAATGCAATATGTATCGAGGTATTTTTTAATTATTTATGTTATATTTATATATTATATTTATTTATTTACTTTTGTATGATACGTGTATGTATATGTGTAGTATATCTTTTTGTACGTATGTTGAGTTGTGTGAATTTAATTTACTTTATTCCTTGTATAATTTTCATACTGTATTGTTTATTTTATCAATATGTTTTCTATATTTGGAGGTTGTCAATAAGAGGTCACTATTTACAAGTCCGCCTTTGCACTTTTTTGAAGTTATAATTATGATATTATCATTATGTCATTTCAAATGTCCAATGAAGTGTTAAATAACTAAAATCTGAATTAGACTAGACAAGTTCCAAGCATGTTAAAAACACACTAATCGATACATCCAACGATTTTACGATAGCCTTTCATCATTGTTATCTAAATCTGTTATAAATATTACAGCGTGCTACAAAAAAACTTAGTAAACTAAGTTAAACTGAAGTACAACATGACAACTAGTATTCGAATTAAAAAAAAAAAAGAATTATAAAAATCGTTTCTTTCAATAAAAAGTTTAGGGGGCTACCTTATAGTACACATAAAAATAAAATACAATGGAATTGAGAATCTGCTTCCTTAGCTAAAACTATATCTGGATGCATCATCATGCAAATTATTGTTCACAACAATATAGGTATATACTTCATTCAGTCAATTCTGAATAATATGTCACAGTATTAAAAATCGTTCACGTTGTCGTTTATCATGCTTTAACTGTCAACAGTCATATGTGAAGGTCTTGACAGCTGACAGTTGGTTGACATCAGGTGTATAGTGCTAACTGACCTGGTCTTCGGCTATATACCTACCTATTTGTACTGATATTATGAAAGTAATAAGTTCTTCTTCTTCTACTTTCTAACTTTCTCTCATAGCCAGTTACGTTTTGTATATCTAAGACAGTTCTTCTCCTTCTTCTTCATCATCTTCATCTTCTTCTTCTTCTTCTTTTTCTTCTTCAGGGTTAATGGTTTTCAGTAGTGCCAAATGAGCATAGATGATTTCGCCAATGTCACGTAGAATTAATCACGTAGAAGTAATAAGTTTGTTTGTTTATTGTAACGCGCTAATTTAAGGATGTACTAGTTTAAATCGATTTTTTTATTTTAGTTCATTCAGTGCTGAAGGCTTATGATATTATAGTACTTTAGTACGTTTTTTCATCAAATTGACGCGAGTGAAACCGTGGATCAGCAATTATTATTTTTTTTATAAATATATTGTAACTGTAAAATAATTGTTCTTTTTTTTGAAGTTTATGTTAAAAATTATATATTAAAAGTATATATCTTTTTCGAAGTGTAATTAAAAATTAATTAATTGAAATCTTGGAAAGTTTGGAAAGGCCAAAGTTTAAAACTTTTGTAATAATTGATTACGGCCATAACTGCGATCGTAAGAAGTAAAACGAAACATTTGGACGAGGAAAGGGTAGAGTAATTAACAGCATTTAAAATTTATAATTATGTTTGTTCTCAATGAATATATCCGTCAACCCGCATTGGAGCGGCGTGGTGGATTAAGCTCTCATCCTCCTCCTACATGGGGAAAGAGGCCTATGCCAAGCAGTGGGATATTACAGCATGGGGAAAGAGGCCTATGCCCAGCAGTGGGATATTACAAGTTGAAGCGTTGTTCTCAATACAAAAACTTTAATTTACATCGACAAGTATAGTATACACATTATATTAGGGATAACTCGACTCGACTTAAAATATCATTCAGACTTAAATTGGAGCACACGACAAGCTTTTATTTTGGTTAATAAAGATTTAATACGATTTTAAAAAAATTCATTATCAAAATCGGTACACCCAGTAAAATGTTAACACATACAAAACACATAAAAAAATACAGCCGTATGAAAGTCTTTTCGTGAAGTCAGAAATTGACAACAAAAAGATGAAATAAAAATTTTCTTTATCATTTCGGTCTGATAAAGAGATCTCGTTCTTAGAATACAAGCTGTAAAAATGTTAAAATGAATCGGTCACTTATCTCTCATACAGCCCGCGAGGTTTTTTACGATACTTTTTATGACTTCATCATTTTTATTGCAAACTTTTTGACCTAAAAAGATGCGTGTATTTCGTTCATTTACCCTCCATGACCATTTCAGTTTTATGGATCAAAAGTTTAAAAATAAAAGGTTTACACTCCAAAAACAGACTCATAAAACTGTAATGTGAAGCAATCTTGTGGTTTCAACAAATGCTTGTGTACATTATAAAATTAATCTACAATACAATGGTAAACGATAGAACAAGCAAACTATATTTCTAATATATGAATATATTATTACGCTAAGGTTAAGATGTTTGCCTCCCTTTTTAGGAAAAACCTAACAATTACTCCACATAAATTATATATAGATAATTGCTTGCTCTACCGGCATCAACAACAAAAAAAAATATTATATACTTTTGTTTTTGTAAATTAAATTATTAAAAGTATATATACTCGTATAATTATGATGGCTTTAATTAGTTTAATTTTGAAACAACATCAACATGATTGACGGTCAGTAAAGTTTTTGTTCGATTTCAAATCAACTTACGTATAAATACTTTTTTTTTTTAATTTTTAAAGTTATAATTATTATTATAGGTACTTATTTAGTGCGAATTATTCTCACGGGTATAGCTAGTTTAAATAATATTTAGTACCTACTAAAAGTGGTGCTACAAAAACTTTGTGAAATTATCTATACTAATATTATATAGTTGAAGATTTTGTTGTTTATTTGTTTGAACGCGCTGTTCTCAGACACTACTATGTGAAATTGAAAAATTCATTATGTTTTGGAGACGTACACATTTACCGACGCTATAGGCTGTATTATATTTTAGTACGCTTTTTCATTAAATTAATGCGGGTGAATCTTCGTGGTACTATTTAGTACGAAACAAAAGCTATAATATTATAAGTTTATTTGAAAAGCACACAGAAAACTGTGGATGTGAATAATTTATCACTTTCTCGCCTTCAAGGAAATCGGCGCCGTCGAAGATTCGAAAGTGATTTTTTTTTAATTTTTCCAACGCCTATCACTTGCTGGCCGTCTGCCAGGTTTTAGAAAACAGTTAAAATACCTCGACCTCGGCAGGTGACCTTTGTGTCAATAGCGTTCTCTTCGATTCTGGCTACCTGTGTTGAAGTATATCTCTAAATTCTTATATACTTGTGTTATAAAGTTTGTTTGTTTGCTTGTTTAGGAAGAATATTTTTTTTCCTTCAAATTAACTCTTGACATAAAACCGCGGGCCAAAGCTAGTCTTCTCTATTTGTATTTATATATGTATTATTTCAATGTATATTTATCAAAAAAAAAAAAAAATAGTTATAACAGTCGGCTGTTACCTGTAACACAAGCATTAAGTTGCTTACCATAGAAACAGACGATCGTGTGTGTATGTTATATGATATTTATTTCTTTATTATTTATTTATTATTTATTTATTCTCTATACATAAGTAAAAATCATTCGCTAAAACACATACGTACGTGCATAACCCTCAAAAGATTGCACCAATTTTTTTTTTTGGGTGCATTATTATCAGGGCAGTTGTTGTATAAGAGAAAAATTACTAAAAAAAAAAACTTGGTGATTAGAAAAGGAAATCTTTTAAACCTATGCATGTGATTTTACTATGACAGTTTAACAGGTCAATCAAGTTAACAATTATAAGTTATTGAACATAATTCGTGGCTACAATAAACCTGCAGCGTATCTGACTAATTACGTAAGGTTACACGGGTGCTTGGCAGTGACAAATGAAGGGCTATTTGACTCGGATTCTATTGTTATAAAGCAATCGATCATTGATAAACAGTAATGCATTGCTGTCACGAGAATCTTTTAAAGGCTTCGATCGAAACGAACAATTTACTGATTGTTTTCCCGTCAAATATGATGTATCCCTGTTCCGTTAATCTTTGTACTAAGTACTTCATTATAACGTGATCCTATTGTCTTGTGCGCTACCAAACATTGTATTCTAACAAGAAGGGCGTCAGATTTATCGTCATCCTTTTTGTAAAAGATATTTAAATAAATTTGAAATAGGTACGTAAAGTGAACAATTCTATAATTAATTATATTTAGAATACTTCAGTATTTTTTTTTTTGATAATCTATTTTTTTAAATTATAGTAATTAATACTTTTTTCAAAATAAAACAGAGCTCTAAAATAGAATAAAATTACAAAAAGAATAGCTTCAAGGTAAACATAAGAGCTAAGAACTATTTTCACCTTCGTTTCTTAGAATAATCATCACAATTCAAATGTTTACATTGATAGCAAAAAAGAACCAGATACACATATTCACGTAGATTAATAGATGAAGATACTTCTGTTGGTTGTATGATATCAGCTAGCGTTCTCGTGCGTAATACGATGATAATGCGCCGCAGAAATGCGGAAACATCGCAAGTTACCGCAAACACGGCTAATAGAGTGTTAAACACGTGACGTCCTCGCATGACCAATATTTGGCGATGATAACACTGTAGTATTTACTACTGTTTGCATGCTGTTGTTACATTTGAATTCAAACTTTTTTTTTTACTTTCCATCAACCCGCAGTGGAACAGTGTGGGTGGATTAATCTCCAATCCTTCTCCTACATAGAGAAAGAGGACTATGCCCAGCTGTGGAATATTACAGCGTGAATCGTGATCATATTTTCTCGGTCAATATATGAACATTTTTACTAGTATGAGATTTATTGCTATTGTTATTTTGAAAAGGAACGGATGTTACGGCGACGTTGCAGACACCATGGTCAAAGTTGACTTGAGTAAAAATATGTTAATTATATATATATATATATATATACATCCTGCTAATAATTAGGCGTCCCACATGGGCCGAAATGCATCTAAACTGGCGTCCACCTCCTTTAGACGTCCGCATATCGGACGCCACTTTTTTAATCGATGTCCAATTAGTCCTTTTGGCTCTAGCTACCTGTACAACAAAAATCGCCGGAAGCCAAAAAATCGTTGAGACATTTGCATTTGTATAACTAAAACTTCCGCGAAATTCCGCACCAACGGTGCAGCGCTAGTCTAGCGCGTATATCGACAGAGCGTATACTCTGCTAAAACTCTTCCGATACAACCGATTATTTGACGTCCTATTGCGACGTTGCCAAACTGACTGTATTTGAAGGTTTTGAAATATTCAATTAAGTCAAAACAAATCATTTAAAAACAGTTGCTACGCACGTGTCGCTGCTTATTTGACGCTCGGTTGCAATATACTGCTTAAGTAGTAAAATAAAATAAAAGTACACTTAAAAGGAAAAAGTGAGGCTTTAACGAATTTACGAATTGAATTTACATATTAAACGGAAAAGTGACACTATTTTGTCATAAAAATAAAAATATTTCTATAAGTTAACTAGCTGACCCGGCAAACGTTGTCTTGCCGCTAGACGCTATTTTAAAATAGGGGTTGGTGGTAGAAGGGTGAAAACATAGGGTTGTATGTATTTTTCAACGCCAAATCATAATAAAATAAAAAATAAAATAATTTATCTAAAAATTAAAAATTAAATTTAGGGGTGGACTACCCTTAACATTTAGGGGGATGAAAAATAGATGTTGTTCGATTCTCATACCTACCCAATATGCACAAAAAATTTCATGAGAATCGGTCAAGCCGTTTCGGAGGAGTTTAACTACAAACACCGCGACACGAGAATTTTATATATTAGATATACATTATCTATACTTTTTTGCATGAATATGGAAGCCAGGCTGGGTAGCAGTCTTTGAATCTGAAAAAACAAAGGTTCTGTTACATTTAATACATTTTTGCAATGATTTTTTATTTGGTTACTGAGCGCCCCTACTGAAAATTTGTGTTTTTTGACGGTTTGGTCATGGACGTCGAATATGTAGTGGTTCGAATAGTAGGTATACAGATTTACGACGTCCGTATATAAGGTAAGGGCTACGCAATACGTAACACATATACGGACGTTAGTTTGACGCATACTGTTATTAAGGATACGAAGTTTTTTTGCAGCTGTTCTGGCTTTTGACCCAATCCAGGCTACACGCAATGCCGTCAAAAAACTTTGGGACACTTTTAGACAATGAAAGTTTTAGAATTGCTCTCGGTCTCCGGTTGGGAGCTCCACTGTGCTTTGAACACAGATCTCCGTGCGGAAAAGAGGTCGATTCTTTCGGACTACACGGCCTTTCCTGTAACAAGAGTTCAGGTAGGTTTTCCCACCACGGTTCCCTAAACGATACCATAAAAAAGCTCTTGCCACCATCGACGTTCCTGCTCTTATCGAGCCTACTGGAATTAGTCGCAATGATGGCAAGAGACCTGATGGATTGACGTTGGTTCCCTGGGAAAGGGGACGGGCGCTTTTGTGGGACGCAACCTGCGTTGACACACTTGCTCCTTATCATGTCAGGGAAACAGCCTTAAAAGCGGGAGCCACAGCGGAAAAAGCTGAAACGACTAAACGGCACAAGTATTCGTCATTAATTTCAAATTACATCTTTGTGCCATTTGCAGTCGAAACACTTGGACCTTGGAGTAGCAGTGCTAATTTTTTTTTAAATGAGATAACTCTTCGCCTTATTGCCTCCACTGGTGACAAGAGGGCTGGTGCATTTTTTTGCCCAGAGAATCGGCATAGCGATTCAACGAGAAAATGCTGTCAGCATTCTTGACACGATTCCACGCGGACATGATTTATACCAAAACTATCTGTAAATATTTAGTTCTTAAGTTCTGAATTGTAAATATGTATAATGTTTAATAAACTATTGTTATCCACTTAAAAAAAATTAGAAACCTACTTAAAAGATATACTTTATATTTTATAAGTAAATATTGTTTGACGACGTTTAAATTTGCCAGACGACGACTTAGGTAAATCATTCTAGTGAAATAGAGTTAAGTAGTTAGACTATTTAGTCTGTATAAAAATATTTTAGCCGTGAGACATTTTTATATTGAAAATGATAATAATATGTTGTTTGTAAAAGCAGGCAGCACAACTATTTGTGGCTATAAAACTTAATTAACCTATAAGATTCGTCAGCGAAGAAGAAAAAATAATATCCTCGTATTCTTGGATGCCCAGTTACCCATGTTCTAAAATTACTTGAAATCCGTTTAGCTGTTTTGGCGTGATGAAGACACAACGACACATACAAACATATAAAAAAAATGTTCGATTCAGTAACCTGTATTCATAGACCGTATCACTTTTTTTAAATATCTTCAATGTACAGAAAGTATCCGTGGCAGGATAAGGGAACATTATTTATTATTATTCTTTGACGGTTCGCAGGAAAGTGGACATAACCTGCGAACCGGCAAAGAATACTTATAACAAATGGACACAACGATAAATAATTATTTATTATATTATTATTCTGATGATGTGCTACGTCGTCAATAATTAAAATGTTAAAAGCCTAAATATAATATATGTTGCAACTCATTAAGAGAGCTATTATAAGATGAAAAATTGGAGGTGTTCCTATGACCGTTACATGTTAAAATTTCAACGAGCGTAATAGAATTATTTCTTAAGTTAACGATAGATGATCACACCTACTAGAAAACTGGCAACGTCGCATTTCAGCTTACTTCTCACTCATTTCATCATTACTTATATAGGACGCTAAATAATCGGTGCATTAAGTGAGGCTATATGGATATATGGAGGAAGCAATAACATAAGTATCATGAAAGGGGTTCATAAATGGTTGGGCACAACTGTAAGCAGAATATTCTCAAAAAAGAAATTTAAAGAAATTGATATAACCCACGGAATTTAAAATGAAAAAAATAAGCAACATTCGCAGAAAAAACATATAAAATGTAAGCATAACTGAGGGACGTCGTAATAACGCAGTTTGTGCTTGACGCCAAAAATGTATCTGGATGTATATATATATATATATATATATATATATATATATATATATATATATATATATAGTGCTTATTAACTACAGTATTTTTATATAACAATTAGGTCAGCAAACAAGCGTACGACTCATCTGGTGGTATTACCGTAGCTTATAGACATCTGCAACACCAGTAGCATCGCAAGTGCGTTGCCGACCCTATCCCCAATTCCTCCCAGGGGGTCTGGTCACCTTATTCACCAACAGGTACACAAAACTGCTTGAAAAATATTATTAACTGTGATCTTTTGTATGGTCGAGGTACTGCCCCAGTCGGCCTGATCCAGATTTTGAACAGGATATTTCCTGCTGTGCTCTACCCTAAAGACCTTTTTTTATTAATCATCAATTTCTGATATTAATAAATCTTATTTAGCCAATAAAAGTATTAGAGTATTTATATTAAACAAACCTAATAGTTTTACAAGCCGAGTCAGAAATTTTAATGTCCTTTAATATGTCTAGATTGTTTTACATTTACTCGACCTTTCACACAGTGCATTGTTCCCTTCGCCCTTCGGTGTCTATTGCGTGGGCGGTGAAAAACGAAATTAATTACATTACAGGGTTACAGGTAAAAAATTTTTAATTAAAATGTATCTTTAAATATCTTAATTTTTTAAGCATGAGACGATATACACATAACGTATTTCTGTATCAGCTAAGTTAGATTCGTTCGGTTTTTGTAGTAATCTCACGTTTATTAAACACTAACCTATCCGACAGTAGTTATCCAATATATTGGAATGTTAAATACGAGAAGTTTAAATAGGTAATTGTCACGTTTTCTGCAATTTTCTAACTTTATGCGCCATTTTCAAAATGTTATATTCCGTAAGAATCTTATGTAAAGTG